>NW_010315479.1:0-2189 GCF_000700745.2 Antrostomus carolinensis
AGGTGTGCTGGGCTGGAGACCCATCTGCAGCTCGTGAATGTCCCCATGTCAGAGCAGGGAGCTGAGCCTGAAGAGGTCCATGACTCCATGGAAAACTCACTCTGGAACATTTTGTTCCTGGACTTTCATGTCAGGAAGAACGGCAGAGGTGAACTGACTGCAACTCCCATTCCCTGTCCCCTGTGCTGCTGGAGGGGAGAAGGTGGAGAAATTGTGAGCAAAGGGATTTGAACCCGGGCAGGAGGGAGGGGTGGGGGGAAGGTGTTGTAAGATGTGGTTGTTATGTCTCACTGTGCTACTCAGATGAATGGTAACAAATTAAATTGTTTTTTTCTTCCCCAAGTTGAGTCTGTTTTGCCTGTGACCATAACTGGTGAGTGAGCCGTCCCTGTCCTCATCCCAATCTGTGCCTCCTTTGTTGTGATTCCCTTCCTATCTCACCAGGTGGGGGGAGTGAGCACAGGACCCCATGGTCTACCTGTGGGTTAAACCACCACAATACCTCAAGTTCTTTTACTACATCTGTTTCTCTTGTCACCAATGCTTAGCATGATAATCCTGGATTTTATGTTTTAATATTACTTCCTTCAGCAATAGCTTGTTCAGAAGCTCAGGGTAGATGTTCCAGAAGATCTACACTGCCATGGACAGTGTAGACTGCTATTTCAACAGTTACTTTAAAACTATATTGGTATTCTGCAAAGGTTCCTGAAGAAAGAGAGCCATATAGTCCTTGTTTGTTCTTGAATATCTTCTGTACATATCACAAAACTGACCCTCAAGGCTGACAGCAATACATTATCTTACTGCAAGTGATAAAATGTACCTTGGAAGATGGACTTTCAGCCACTTTTGAAAATCAATGAATCATAGGTACGATATCCCACAGCATCCGAGGCCAACATTAACAATTCTCAGTTATCATATGGATGATGACCAAAAGAAAAAGCTATAAATATCTTCTTCTCTGCCCCTCTTCTCCAACCCTACACTAAGGCAAAAGCTGATCATTATCTTATTGATTCTGGCAAGTGATGGTGTAGAGTAAATCACAAAATCAGATAACCTTGTTTTCCAGCCTTTGTAAACTAATTATGTCTATTAATCACAGAGACCTCAGAACCCGTCCCTCACACTAAAAGAATTTCTGCAGCAGAAACATCTTCTATTTTCTTTACACTTTAATATTGCCTTGCTAAAGCAAAAGATACTTCATTATCTCTTCACAAAAAGTTAATGAGACCAGCCAATCTGTTGCTAAGAAACTCATGAAAAAGTTTTGGAAGAATCAAAAATCAAAACAGAGTCACCCTTTTTTAGCAACAGCTCAGGAGAATCCACTGAGAAACAGAAGCTTAGGTCTAGGCAACACGCAGAAGGAAAAATTATTACAGTCAGCTCTTGTTGATTTCACACTAAATGGCGGATCAAGTTGTGGGGATGTTTCATGTTTTTTTTCAACTGTTATGTAAGTTGATAAGCCCTGTTTCCTACATGACAAATTCCACTTCAGAACAGATTTTGTTTCAAAGCAAGTTAAAGAACCTTTATTGTGTATACAGAGTTTGCCTGAATATCAAAGCATAAGATGCCTACCTGGAAGATCAGATACTTTGGTGGGTAAAACATTCATCTTACAGGTTCACTGAACTGCCTCAAGCAGCTTAAACATCAGACAGACAGATGGTAAAAACAGAGGTTTCACCTGGTAAAGGTTGCCACATATGGACCAGATCTTGCAATGGAATGAGCACATGAAGCTCTGGATGGCTCTCTAAAGCAATGTTTGGTGATGTCAGACACCAGCCAGATGTGAAAGGCACATAGCCTTGACATGTGGACGCAGCCGTGGAGTGAGTGTTTATGAGGACACAGAAGAATAAAGGGTACAGAACAAAGAGAAGAACATGAGCAATGTGAAGTTATTTAAAAGACAAAATGGTAGAATTAACTGGGGATTTTCCATTCATTCAAATTATTTTTTCCAGTGAAAATGTTCTCTTTGGCTGAATTATATTGAATAGCTTTGAAAAAGAAAAGAAAAGAAAAGAAAAGAAAAGAAAAGAAAAGAAAAGAAAAGAAAAGAAAAGAAAAGAAAAGAAAAGAAAAGAAAAGAAAAGAAAAGAAAAGAAAAGAGAAAAGAGAAGAAAAGAAAAGAGAAAAGAGAAGGGAAGAGAAGGGAAGAGAAG
>NW_010315480.1:0-2137 GCF_000700745.2 Antrostomus carolinensis
CCAATCCCTGACATTCTGTGATTCTATGATCAAAGGAAAGAAATATTCTCTCACATGTTTCAACATTTTGAAATAATAATGAAAAAAAAAAAGCAAAACAAAAAGCTGTGTATCCCACACTTTGCTTCTGCATTTCCATGTTTTTTTTAATAACCAGCTTGGAAAAGAAAGCTCTAGTGTTTAAAGCTAAGGTATTTCACGCTGACATACTTTGTCCCATTTAAGGATAATTTCACAGAAATTAATACAGGACTGAGTATCTAAAATCCTCAAATTAATTATTCAATGCCAAGATTTAAATGCTTCTCAGAAGGCTTAGAAAAATATACTTCAATTTGTTAGGGATTTTGCTTACATAAACTATCTAAACATTTAGATTTCAGTAAGAACTGAGAAGGATTTTGAGGGTATAAACATTCATTTTTAGCGGATTTCTGTAGAAGACAGCACAAATCTTTCGTAGCTCAAGTCAAATAAAGAATACTCGCAGTAAAGATATGGAAGGATCAATAATCAGGTGACGATCACACCGATTTGAGTCAGTTAATGCTCATCAAGCAGTTTTCACAACAAAAGATCTAAAATGTGCTTTACAATATTGACCATCTCAATGAGATGAATGAAATATGAGTTCTAAGCTAGACAGGAGATATTGCAAGATATTAAGTGAATTAATGTAACCTGTGAAGACTACCTCTCTGAACTGGCAGTGCTGAACTAGAAGTACTATGTCTTTTAAAAAGATGCTTTGCATTGTCAGACAAAAACTGAGCTTCGCTAAAAGACAAGAATTATCGGCCAGTGCAGAGAGCGATGACCTGGGTGCAACTGTAATGAGCTGAAGGCTGAAATGAAGTGGACTCCCTAACAAAGCAGCTAGGGTGTGCATTCCTAAAAGCATCTCTTTTCTTGAATACAAGATGGTATAAATACTTGGCTTTTTTGTTTATATATCCTGAAGCCAACAAAGAAAGATCTGCTTGAGGAACTAAAATCTAAGTTTGAGTTGGGTTAAGGATGCCCAAAGAGGTTGTGGAATCTTCATTCTTAGAGGTACTCAGAAGCTGTCTAGACATGGTCCTGCACAACTGGCTCTAGGTGGCCCTGCTTGACAAAAGGGAGTTGGACAAGATAATAGAATTGTAAAATGGTTTGGGTTGGAAGGGACCTTAAAGATCATCTAGTTCCAACCCCCCTGCCATCAGCAGGGACACCTTCCACTAGACCAGGTTGCTCAAAGCCTCATCCAGCCTGGCCTTGAACACTTCCACGGAGGGGGCATTCACAACTTCTCTGGGCAACCTGTGCCAGTGTCTCACCACTCTCACAGGAAAGAATTTCTTCCTAATATCTAATCTAAACCTACCCTCTTCCAGTTTAAAGCCATTTCCCCTTGTTCTATCACTACCTGCCCTTGTAAAAAGTCCCTCCCCAGCTTCCTTTTAGCCCCTTCAGGTACTGGAAGGCTGATATAAAGTCTCCCTGGAGACTTGTCTTCTCCAGGCTGAACAGCCCCAACTCTCTCAGCCTGTCCTCATAGGAGAGGTGCTCCAGCCCTCGGATCATCCTCGTGACCCTCCTCAGGACTTGTTGTAACACGTCCATGTCTTTGTTGTGCTGGGGGCTCCAGAACTGGACGCAGTAGTCCAGGTGGGGCCTCACAAGAGCAGAGGGGGAAAATCATCTCCCTCAATCTGCTGGCCACACTTCTCTTGATGCAGCCCAGGATACGGTTGGCCTTCTGGGCTGCAAGTGCACATTGCCAGCTCATGTTCAGCTTCTTGTTCACCACCACCCTGAAGTCCTTCTCTTTAGAGCTGGTTTCAATCCACTCATCGCCCAGTCTGTATTTATGTTTGGGATTGTCCCAACCCAAGTGCAGGACCTTGCATTTGGCCTTATTGAGTTTCATGAGGTTAGCACAGGCCCACCTCTCAAGCCTGTCAAGGTCCCTCTGGATGGCGTCTTGTCCCTCCGGCGTGTTGACTGAACCACACAGCTTGGTGTCGCTGGCAAACTTGCTGAGGGTGCACTCAATCCCACTGTCCATGTCATTGACAGAGATGTTAACAGCACTGGTCCCAGTACCGACCCCTGAGGGAGTCGCCACTCGGACTTTGAGTTGTTGACCACAACT
>NW_010315481.1:0-8312 GCF_000700745.2 Antrostomus carolinensis
ATGGTCCTACTGTGGTTAAACCACCACATGTGCCTTTAACACATATCCATTTTAAAATTATGTGTATCAAGCAGCACTGCAATTACAGTGTGCATAACAGGGACTTTATCCTGCCAAGTGCTGCTGATGTCTGGGAACTGTGTAATACTTGTGTTTCTTGTGGTCAGTGTAGTCATGTTTTCCTTCATTGGTCCTTCTTGAAAAACACTTCTTAGCCTTGCTGAGAGTTTGGCAACAGCAGCAAAAGGGCACTCCACCTCTTTTCACTGCTATTATGGCACAACTGTGAGTGATTGAACTCAGCAGTGCAATTAAGATGGAAAGAAGCTCACAACTGACTGGCAATTTGTTTCGGGCATCCTGCAGTGGTGTCAAATCCCAGGCTTCAGTTCTAGAAAGCTCTGAAGCATGTGCTTCATTTTAAGCACATGCCTAACACAGCCTTTATTGCTTTTCTGAGCTGAGTGTTGACTCAGTAACCACTGATCATTAACAAAGAAGGAAATGTTCATTTCGAAAAAGTGCCTTTCGCCAGGCCCTGACCCGTGATCTTGATGTGGCTGAACTGACATCCAAGTTGAAAATAAAGGTGCTCTTGGAGCACAGCCAAGAGCACAGCTCTGGAGCACAGATGCTCAGCCTGCCACAGGTGATGCTCAGTGTTGCACAGATATCTTGTCTTCATTGCAGTGTCATCTGGCAAGAAGAGCACCCCCTATAATACTTTTATTCATACTTTGCAAGGCATTAAATGTTATCTTCACAAAGATGCTTAGATGTTTGCCTAAAATGGTTGATATTGGTAATGACAGAGATGGAGATACCTCAGGGGTACCTCATCTCTCTTCAGGGACAGAAATGGACACAGCTCCTGGCAAGATGATGTGGGAAGAACACCAAAGAGCTCTGTGGCTCGTGCTTATCTATAAATTAAATTCTTGGTGTCCAGACTGATGAGTCAGTCTTGCTATGACTGCAAAGAGAGACAGCTAGGTCTGTGATGTTACAGATCAGTTCGTCGTGGAGCCCTCATTTGGTGGCAATTCATCATTATTCTAGATGTATGTCATTCATTTCACTGAATGGCATTGGAAACTCAGCATATAGTCCTACCATGAATACACCGTGCTTCTGTAGCAAGGAACCATGGGAAAAGAAGATGTGGAGACTTTTTAAAATTCCTTTTTCAAAATCTTTTTATGTAAGATGTGACAAATAAAAAGAGAGACATTTTATTGGTTATATCTTTCATTAATTTTTAAGCAATTAGTCTAATTGCTGAAAAGAACCAGCAGCAGAGGCTATTACAATGAGCAGATCTAAGAACCATTTTAGTATTTGATGAGACAAAAAGCCTCTCATCACTAACCCATGTTTTAATGGTACTTGCCTTTTGTCCAGGTCTGTATGGCTGCACGTTTCTAAGGGATTAACTTTTCTCAAGATGGGGGTAAAAGTGTTTTGTTGCCATGTCAGTTTAGGTTATGGTAAGGTGGGAAACTGAGGCTCTGTTTGCATCTCAGCGTGTTTGTTGTGTTACTTCAAACTCTCCATATCAAGTGACTTCTCGGTCAAAAATGTTTAAAAATGCTGATTCACAGAGCCTTGCAGCCAGTTGGTAAACTAACACAGAGACGAATGGGCCAAACTGAGAAAAGCACTTGAAAATGTGTATGCATTCTTTGTCAGTGGAGTGGTCACGTGTATGTTTTCTAAGTTAGGCAGAAAGCTGCAGGAATTGGGTCCCCGTTTGAATAGCTCTCAAACCTGTGCACAGCAACCTGCATTGAGTCAGGACCAAATCCACAATGTAGCCAAGAAGTGAAGTCGGGAGCCCTGCTTTTCATGCAACATCCCAACAAAAAATACACCTCCATCACTTGCATGACATCTCATGTAGGGGGAGGAGAAGAAGAACCCACTAACAGATTGAGTATATGAAAATTTTAGCATGACTTTCTGTTTTTATGGATTCAGTAGCGAGCATTGACTTGTGGCAATGCCTGGAACATTGAGCTGTCACAGCTGTAGCTGTGTTTTTGGTATGCTGCACTAATGCTGAATTACTGACAAGTAGCTGGAAATGGATATTCTGTGTGATTTAGAAACAATGTGAACCCTGACTGAACTTCTATTGGGTTTTCCTTCCATTTGCTGTTTCAGCATGAGAACAAGGAGGGCATTATAACAACAGACGCGAAGTCCCACAAGGAGAAATTATATTTTGAATTGACAGAATCTGTCGGTGCAAATGTGGTTTCATAATTAAATACATTTTCAGACAGAAAAATGAGAATCAATCAAAAGTTAGATGCCCTTGAAAAAGCTTTCCTTTTTTTTTTTTTTTTTTTTTAACTTCCTTGGAAATATTCACAGCTGTCTTGATGCAAAAGTAATCAGAGTATCTATATATCTATATCACAGTATCTTAACAGTTACACTATTTTAAAAGTACTTGAGTGGATTTATCTGTGTGATCCAATCAGAATGGGACATATCTGGAACAATATGCTGTTTAGAAGCTGGAAATAGGAGAATTTTTTAAAAATTGAATGAAAGTTAGGAAACCTAATTTTGAGGAAGTATAATGTTCTGGGGAAAATGAAAAATGTTCTAAGAGAGTTTCTGAAAGATTCAGTGAAAGATCCTACTCAACACGAGTTGGTTTGGGATAGGAGTCCATATCTTACAACTTGTTTATTACCAAAGGAATATATCCAAAGGACTGAATTATTTTTTTTTTTAAGCTGTGTAGAACTGGGTAGTTAAAGTAGAACAAAATAATTTGATGTATTAACTTTGGAAATTATCAACAGAAGATAGCGTTGCTTTAATTAACTCAAAATTAGGATATTAAACCATACAGATCCTGATCCTCCCATGTTATGTAGTCAGACCACTGTGTCTGCGTGGATTTTAGTTGATATTGATGAGTTTCTGGGAGAATCATCAGTGCAGATTTAATTTCATGGATTTTTTTTAGTTTCCTGAGTGTTAAAATGGAGAGTAAAACTGGCATAATTTAAACTGAGTTTGTAGGCTAAATGAATTAATAATTTTATAGAGCTTGGATAGGATGTGCCAAGTAGATGTTAAAGATTAGTTTGCCCTTTGGGAACAATGTCTTTGGAGATCCTGCTGAGAAACCTGTCATGGTAGTGATTATTGTTGAGGGGAGAGGAGTTTGGACCATGAATTCTTAGTTCTTAAAAGCACTTTGAAGTGAATGGTATCAGATGGGAAACAAATAAACCATGGATTCTCCTTACTTAATGTCTTGATACTCTTCCTTGTGCAGGTTTGAAGGAATTATTTCTGACTCTTTAATTTGTTTTTCTCAGGTTGGGGGTCACACCATGCTGCCCATTCGTTGGATGCCTCCAGAGAGTATCATGTACAGGAAGTTCACCACAGAAAGCGATGTCTGGAGCCTGGGGGTTGTATTATGGGAAATCTTTACCTATGGCAAACAGCCATGGTATCAGCTCTCAAACAACGAGGTATGTGTTATACATTCTCAAACTGCATTGCAAGGCTGGCATGTTAACTGTTGGTGTAGCTTCTCTGAAGAAGGGACAGCAGCGAATTTATTTAGTAAAGGCAAATCCCCTGATATCGGGTATTTACGGTATTGTCATGAACTTTGTGGTTGAATTTCTTAGTTTTCATCCTTTTCTCCCCAGGGTGGAAGTTGCCCAAGGAGAACTATACCAGTTGGAATTTAGGTTTTTCCTTTGTATTGGGTGGAGTCTGCTCTGGGTATTGACTATGAGGCAATGAAAAGGAGCTTGGCTATCTCCTGAATAGGCTTTGAGTAAATTCAATTCCATATCATACATGTCATTGTTGCAGAGTGTCCAAAACCATTCTTGAATAGATTGAAGTAATCTGTGGATCTCTTGATTTCCAGAGATACCCCTTTCCAGAGCTGAGCCACAGTGATACTCATAAGTTAAGGAGGGAGTGAAGGAGAGGCACTGATGCTCTGTGTGAGCAGAGTTGAAAACTTAGCCTCCTTCTCTAATTAGGTGGAGTTAATAGGTGGGTATAGAGAGGAGGTATGGGATTACTTTCTGGCTATCATTCCCTCATGAGTGGAAAGTGCAACATGGGTGAATTTAACATCAGTGAAGTTATTGCTCCTTGACAACTTACATTACAGTGATCTTTCCAGATCAATCCCACTGCTGATGTGTTTAGCTAGAAACA
This sequence comes from Antrostomus carolinensis, assembly GCF_000700745.2. Classification (NCBI taxonomy): domain Eukaryota; kingdom Metazoa; phylum Chordata; class Aves; order Caprimulgiformes; family Caprimulgidae; genus Antrostomus; species Antrostomus carolinensis. Next base: position 4,210 of record NW_010315481.1, read on the forward strand.
CAGTCCTTGGCAGAACTGACTGGGTGGGGCTGTTGTGGTGGTCAGCAGTTACCTCTTCCATGGATGACCCTCACGTGGTTGGCACAGCTGTGCTGATCCTTTCCTTGTGATTTTTCATAGGTGATTGAGTGCATCACTCAGGGCCGAGTCCTGCAGCGACCTCGCACATGCCCCAAGGAAGTGTATGACCTGATGCTGGGCTGTTGGCAACGGGAGCCTCACATGAGGCTCAACATCAAAGAAATCCATTCCCTCCTCCAGAACTTGGCCAAGGCATCTCCAGTCTACTTGGATATTTTAGGCTAAAGTCTCCTAGCTTTTCTTCATATCAGCTGTGGGAATGAATGTGTTCAACTGCCACTGAACTCCATTAAAATGTGTTCTTAACTTTGACAGTATAATGACAAAGTTGCGGAGAAGCTTTCCAAGGGCAAGCAATGTGCACTTCTCCATCTGTAGACACAGTATTGACTTTTTAGACAATACTGAGACATATCTCTCTCTCTCTCCCTCCCTCCCTCTCCCTCTCTTTCAGTTTCTATCATTTTTTTCCTTCTCTCCTGTCTTTCTAATCAATTTGGCTTCTGCATTATTGTAACTCTGCATAGACAAAGGCCTTAAAAACCTGATCTGTTATATCAGCAGACTCTTCAGTTTGCCCACCACAACTAACAATGCCTTGTTGTATTCATGCCTTTGATGTGGATGAAAAAAAGGGAAAAATATATTTGACTCGAACTTTGTGATTTCTGCTGTACAGCTACGGGGAGTTTCTATGGATTCACCTCAATTTTTTTGCTTCGGCATGTGGGTGGAAAAAGAAGACTGGTGTTCTCTACATGAAGCATATTCCTTGGGGAGATAAAGACAGATGGAAAGAAGACAGTCTTGTGTGATACACTATCTGGAGTAACTAGGGGATCAGATGGCATCCAATCCCACAAAAAACTCACTGAAATTATTTGATGGAAGGCAAAGGGGGTTTAGCACTTTCCCTGAAGAGGACTAAAGGGATTGTTCATTGCCAGATACAAGTAAAAGGGAAAAATATGCTGTCTGCACTGCACACAATTACATTACAACGTGATAAACTAAACACATGCTCTTATTTTGTCTTCTGGTAGGATGTTGTCATGGCACTAGTATAAAAATGTTCTCAGCTAGTCTTTTTTAATAAAGGTTGAAGGTAGGCTTATTAATGTACAGTATTAATTTCAGGATCACATGTTGAAACTAAGGATTTTGATAAGATAGGACAAGCTATAGATGCTGGGGCAGGTGTATCTTATACTGTGCTTGTCCAGCAGTGTATTTCTTCCTTCCACAATCCTTTTTTTTTTTTTAAAAAAAAAAAGTGCAAGCAAAAATGTGCATGGTCTTTGTCGATTAATGCCCTTTGTGCAGAAACTATCACTCATCTTGTAGTACACACTAGTAGGCATAGTGAACTCATAACGATATAACTTATATTTCATTAGAAGGGGCTAATGGAGGACATTAGCCATGTTAAAATGCCTTTACAATGTTACAGATACAATAGGCTGATATAACATGAATAATCTAAAGCACGGAGATCATTGGTTATTTTTGAGCCATGGCAGGGGATAGAGATCTCTAGAGAAAACAAATTACTTTAAGGTTATGGCTTACTGTTCCGAGTGCAAAGACCCTTAGCTCAGCACCATGTTTGTGTTGGTACTAGTGCTGTCATTGCCAACATCTATTCTTTCTTAAATAATTTATTTATGGCTGGATTGGCATTGTGTGTGTACAACATTTGCATGGCCACTGTGTTGATGGCTGCTGCATGGGCATACCTGTTATTTTTCAAACCAGAAGTTGACGATTTCAAATTTAGAGTTAGGATTATTTTTAATATGAATTCTTACAAATGAAAACCTACCTATTCCTCAAGACTTTTGCCTCCCTCTGTGAGGGGGCGTTACTGCAAAAAAGTGATCTTTCTTTCTGTTTTCTCTTTTTGTTATTTCTTATTGATATGAGCCAGATCGAAATGATCCTGCATCTCTGTGTTGGGGATATTTTTATTTAATAAATTAAGCATTTTATTTTTGTAAAGTGTTCCCATAGCACATTTAATATATAATTTGCTCGCATATATTATTTATTGAGGCACTTTAGGTTTTTCCTTCAGAAGCTTTTAGAGCTAGCTCATAAAGATTATGAACTTTTTCAAAAGAAAACAGTTCACTGGACACTGATGAAGTTTTACCCTTCTCAATGTCATTGAAAAGGCAGCATTAAAAATAAACATGACAGTGTAACTATAAAGCCATACTCAGTATTTCTTTAATAAACTAGATGTTATTTCTTAACTGCTACTGAACTGGAAACACAGAAAAAGCCAGAGGAAGATTCCTACAAAATGGGCCTTAAGATTTTATCTATACTGTCTTGGAAGTTCGTATAGAAAGCTAGATAAAGACTGAGCATCCAGTGAAACCCATTCTCTTGAGAATCTGAATGTGCTGTTTTAAAGGAATTTTAAAGTGATTTTCAGAATAACAGTGGTGGAAAAGAAAGGTGTCAGAGTCTGCTCTTACTCTGCAGTGGGAGGAGGCTGCAGGTGGTGGATGGGGTGCTAAGTTTCTACCTGCTGTATCCTGTCTTAGTTTCTTATGAGCTGAAGAAAAAAGCATCTGAGATGCTTCTTCTATTGGAAAGCAGGCTCCAGCCTGAAAGCAAACAGGTGGGTTTTGCAAGCATTGCAAGAATGTATACCAAAAATAACCACAAAACCCTGAAAATGTGCTTAGTGGCATCTTCTTTTTGATTTACTAGTGAGACTATTAGAGTCATTTCAGAGAATAGTGTTACAATGCATTGTGCAATAACGTAGCTCTATGTTAAACTTCTAAAGGACCAAATGTTCTACAGAGCCACCAGTGTGGATAACCTTGACCTATGTCATTAAGTTCTTGATAGTGCATAAAATGTATAATCACAGTAGACAAGCTATAAACTGTAGCTATACATAGTTTGCGTTTGTTCATGAGAAGGTGGGTAAGTGTAACAGAATGAGCAGAGAAGAGGAAGAAATTTGTTCAGATCACAATGAAAGGTGAGTATATGTACATATTCATCATGCTTGCACTGTCAGCTAAATCGTGTACACTGAGTAAATATGACAATCAGGCTCATTTAAAAAGTCTTTCTGGACTGTGCTATGAACTAATCATATATATTATAGATGTGTGTTTGCATATGGCATATATATATACACACACATAGCATATATATTTATGCCTATGTCTGTTGTATTTTATTTATCTATGTGCAGACATGCATGCACATTATGTATGGGCTGTGTGTATATGTATAAATTTACATACACCTACGTTATTACAAATGATGATTAGAGTGCTATTAATAAATTGATAAAGTCTGCTGAGTAACCAAAACAATTTTTTTCTTTTGATATTTCTTTTTCTATGTTTCTAAGACTCAAATTTTTAGCTGGTGTGCAGCAGAGGCAGTGCTAGAATGCCAGAGATATAACAAGCACTTTTCTTCCCCAGATGATTGCATAAAATCATTTCTTCCATTCCCGTCTCACTTGTTGATTTCTCACAATGAAATGAACAGACAAGCTTCCAAGCTCACAAAACAGAGGTTTTTTACTGTCATTTCTGGGTTTGTGCTATTGTTGTTTTATTGTCCTAGTGTAACAGTGCAGCTCTATTAGCATTTTATACTCATTTGCAGTAAAAAAATAATTCCAAGAATAAGCTGGACTGTTCAGACTGCAACACAACTTGTAGGACAATGAGCACGCCAAAATTCATCAGTAATAATAGCAGCGTTTCGCCACACTCTGTCCTTCACTCTCAATAGATCTGCAGAACTCAGAACTGGCAATGGAGAACAGATACTTGTAAAGCAACAGCACCCCATGATGCGTGATGGAGTGTACCCATTTTAAAAGGACTTCATTCATTTTGATTTGTAAAACAGTATATCTGTATATTGTAACTGCCTATTTTTCCTCTTTTTATTTCTTTTTGTTTTTTCTTGATATTTATTGCTTTTCCCCTTGTTTCCTTTTCTCCTTTCCTTCTTCTTTTCTCTTCCTTTCTCTCTTT
>NW_010315481.1:8344-17229 GCF_000700745.2 Antrostomus carolinensis
AGAGATTGTTTTTGTTGTGGTTGATGTAGACTTTGTCAAAACACTTCAAAAGAAATTAAATAACCTTATTAAATGATTAGGTCGCTGAATGACTAAGGTACAGTGCATATGAGTTAGAACTAGTCTGTATCTGGGTTGTTGCAACCCGTAACTGGATTTCGAATATTGCTATAAAATGTGAGGGAGGGGAGTGGGGAGGGGCTGGGGAACAGGTTGGGGTTTCTAAGCAAAGATGAAGGTTTTGATAGCACAGGAAGTTGTGAAGTTGTCTTCTTTTGTTTTGAGGGCTGGGATGGACTACTGCTGCTTTGAATCAAGAGGTCCATTAGAGCCTTAGTTAAAACACCTTTATTCGTGTGGGACAGGGGGATGTGCTACATTCATCATAAACATGAAGCAAAAAAAAAAAAAGTCTACATGTTGCAGGGAAAACACTGTGAATTTCACAATAGCAACCAAGTGACTATTTTGCCATCTTTTAAACATACGTCTCAGGAGAAGAAATGGGAAATGATGGGTGTGTTATTTTATCGTCTATGCATTCTAGACCAGGTCTGTGGAGGTTTTTTGTTTGCTTGTAAAAGGTTTTGAGTGATGACCAGCTGGTATTTTATAAACACTGAATACTTTGGGCAAGGATAATAGAAGCTGCTAGTAGTGAGGCTGTTTGATTGGAATATGTGAGTAAACAGTTCAAATCAAATCTTTCCAGAGGCCTGTATCTTGCAGCTTATATTTATCTTTCTGTAACTGAAAGAAAAGCAGCTAAGAATGTTTTATATACAAGTAATTTAATTTAACATTGATGTTTAATTGAATCACCAATAGAGAGAAAATCAATTAATTATGAAATATTTGTCCCAGCCCTGCTCTCCACCTATACTTTATGTATATATATATTTATAGATATCACTCTCTTTGTCACTTAAGATAAAGAGGAAGATATCTACATATGAATATAAATAACTATATTGTCACCAAACTGTGGCCTGGTGTGTAGAGCTATCTTTCACCTTTCTTTTTTCTTTCCTTTTTGGTTGTTTTTTTTTTTTTTTTTTTTTTTTTTAATGTGATGTCTCTGTGGAAAAATTTAGTGGTTCTTGTTTTGCAGTTTGTTATAACAAGTCATTGCTTTAAAACTTCCATTGCATCTTGGCTGATTTCAGAGTGATGCCTAGGTATCAGTGTTAAAAGTTTTGTTTGTGAATCATGTGACCAGCTTCTCTCAACATAACATGCAAAGACTCTTGTATTACAGTGTATTTAATAAAAATTATGTCTTACAATAAACAATGTCATCCAAAAGAAAGATAAAATTGTTACTTTAAAAAACCCTAAAAAATTCAGTAAGTGTTGCGTGCTATTTTATTTTGTTTGAATGCCTTTGTTTACCTCTATTCTTTGAAAAGGATGAAATTAAGGGTATGCTTGTAAACATGACATACTTGCACTCTAAAACCCTGAATAAAAAACAGGTCACTGAACTTGCAGCTGATGAAAGAGGAGACCGATGGCAACACGGAAAAGGAATATCCAGTCTGAAAGTGATGACAGACTCTTTTTTTTTACTCTTTGTTTTCCACATGAAGATCTTATTTTACTGCCTGTTTATTTGGGGAGCTGGCTTAGCAAATACCTGTTTATCTTCTAGCAGAAACAGACCTTCAGATATTTTCTGCCTTTTTGCTAAAAGCATCTCACAAACCACAGCCCTATTAAAAATTTACTTTGTTCTTTTTAACTCATGTCAGTCTAGAATGAGTATATTGTGAACAAACATAGCATTGAGTCTAAGTCCTTCAAGAACATAATTAAGATTCAGAACACAGAGTGCTCAGACATCCAAAGGGAGGTTCGGCAACTTGATTAAAGATCCATCTATAAGCTATTGATCTAAACCAACCCCTCCAACATTATAGTAAAACAATATGAGAGCCACGTTATGACTGCATCAACTTTTATCTGCCAGGAGACCTCTCCAAGATTAGGCAAGCTGGCTACAAGCATTCAAAAGGTCAAAGGAAAATAATCCACTGGGAAGAAGCTTCAGCATAAAGTTTGTCCAAAGCTGTGAAAATATCCTGACCCACACTAAAAAATACTTGTTCATGTTCATCCAGTGACTTGAAACTGCCGTTAACTTGTTTCCATGGTAAAATCCTGATGCCTTCCAGACTCGGTGGGTTATGTCACCATCCCGAAATGAAACACCTGGCTGCAGACAGCTGGTTGCAATGAAGTCTCTTTGGCAGCAGTGAGTGCTGCAGAAACTCCCTGCGCTGAACCTGCATAAGCATTGCACTGTGGTCCCAGCAGCATGGCTGTGCAGCCTGCACACCCTCCCCACCATTCCCTTTCACCAGGGATTTTTAAGGCCAGGGACACATAGCAGCAGCAGGACTGCCATTTTTATTACCTTCTGTTCACTGCAACTGTAAGGGTAAAGATATTAGTTGAGGCTGCACAAGGGGCTTGTAAAAGACCCTTTAATAAGGCTGATGAGACTCCTAATGCTCCAAAACTTGTCTGACTTGGTAGCTTGTTTAAGGCCACTGGTTTCTGCTACAAGGTGCACAACCAGCTGAGCACCCTCCTGTTTTACTACTCTGTGGCAGCCTTGCACAGCCTCGCAGCAAAGACCCGTCAGCTTGTCCTGCATCTTCCTTCTGCATAAAATCTGCAGAGAATTGTGAAATACCTAACAGACATGGGGATATGCAACCCAAGTCCTGTGCCTGCTTCCGCCAAGGTTCAACAAACTTCCACAACTGATTTCATGATGAAGAAGTCTTTGTGCTAAATGCTTCATATAACTGGAAAATAAATCATCTTGATCACTGTATTATTTTAAAAGTGATTCACAGTGCCTATTGATTACTCCCATTAGTATTTTTTAATGGCTATAATAATTTAAATCAGATAGAAAGTTTACGTTACAAAGAAGAATGATGGTTCTAGAAAGTACAAAAAAAAAATCTTGGATTTCATTAGGACAGGGTCAGGCAGACTCTACTAAACCAGCTCACAGGTTACCTTACTAAAGCAGCTTATTAATATTTGTCGTAAACCAAAGGTTGTGACTGGCAAGACTTCATGCAAGAAAGAAAAAGATTTGAATAACCACCTGAAGAATCGCCCAACTCATTTCTATGCTAAGAGCCCTGTGCTTCGACTACTTGAGGACAGTTTGATCTGCAAAATATGCACAGGGTTCCTTCCACAATTCTTACCTTTTCGGAGTTGAAGATTTTAGGGGTTTGATCTATTTTTACCAGTGTTGCAATGAAGAATACTAATTAAAAAACCTCAGTCTTGACTAGGGATATTAATAAGGGTTCTCAGAACAGAAGAACTTGTGCTCTTTCTGTCTAGGTTCTGTATTAAATGGTATGCAAGCAAAAGAGATGGAGCGTTGAAGATCAGAGAGTTATCGAGTACCCCTTGTTTAAAATGTACAGTAAATATTAGATAAATAGTTTTACTGTCCTAGTGTCTGACCTTAAAAACAATTAAAACAGACACTTGACAAATTATTTACACGTATTTTGAGCACTTCCAATACAGAAGAAGATGTTTCTAGGCCTAGCAGCGCTTTGTTATGCTACAACGACTGATAGTCTCATGGGAGGTTCACGTCTTCTACTCTATTATCCTGATTTTTGCCTTTTTTTTTTTTTTTAATGAAACTTCATTCAAATACATAAAGAATGGTACTGTTGTTCAGTGTGTCACAGCATGAGCAGAGCCAGCTGCAGGATTAATTAATGTGAGCTTGTCAGCTATCCCAGTCAGAAACTGTTGGAAATTAATAAGTAATAAGCAGAGAATGGGAGTATTGACACAGGTAGGTCCGAGGGCACGCTAATGCTTGGGATGACCCAGCTCCTTCTCGAGAAGGTTGGAACTGCAACAGGAATGAAAAGGCATTTAGCACCTTCTTGTCTGCAGTCTGAAGCCAATTTACTACTGGTTTGTGATAGCTGATCAAAAGGAAAAAAAAATATTTAGAGCACCTTTCTGCATGCCTTTCTAGCCAGTGCTACCTGCTCTGATCCTGGGTAACATTTAAATTAAGAAACTTTTTTCTTCCCCAGCATACATTACCAGGGCAGAGCCTTCAAATTTGGCAGAGGTAATCAACTTCACACTCAAAGCAGACAGTTCCTTGCCAGTTGATTTTCACACCTATAAGTGTCCTTTACTTTCTGTGCCCTGATACTGCAGAGACAGCAGATGCTCTCAATTCATGTGAAGGTAGGCAAACATCATTTGTTGTCCATGCAACAGAGAAGAGAAAAAACATGTTGGTGGGAAGCCAGCCCATCCTGCAAAGCTGACAGAAACTGAACTTGCAGTGTCCATCCCGTAAACACTGCCGAGAGGGCAGTAGTATCTACTGAGGAGCAACGCGGGAAGGTTTCTTCTCAGCATGTATGCTCATGTATTACCCACTCAACTCAAATGTTTGCCTCTCTCCTCATACCCCTCAGTGTGGGAGGGATAGACCAGCTGCAACATGAGCATCCCCAGATGGGGGATGTGGCTTTTGGGGAGAGTCCTGGCAATCAAGAAGTCCCTGACCCCAAGTGCCTGCACTGACTGGGTGTCTGTGTGCTCACATCCTGATACAGGTGATAGACATGATTCCCCTTTCCTCGCAATGCTGGGTCCAATGCTGACCACAATCTTTTGGTCCATCTGCAGTGAGTCGGTGCAATCCCACAGGATGCTTGTGTAGGTGGTGTGGTATACATCCAGCGTGAGCAGGGTGTACATGGCTGTGGACAGCCTGCAGCCTGTAATCATCCTCAGCTCTTCCCTGCAGCCTCTGCAGCATGCCAGGGCTGACACTGGAGAGGAGGATGGAGGGAGGGAGGACAGTTTCACTGAGGCAGGCAAAGGGTTGAACATACAATGGTCTTGAACTTAGGCAAGTGGGAAAAGGTGTTAATCACTGCAACAGGAATCACCTGTCATCGTGTTCATCACAAACACCCTGCACACAGCTGCCTATACTCTCATCTTCATGTGCTGCTGTGGCACCAGAGCAGCCAGCCAGCAAGCGGGGTGGCTGTGAAGGCTGCAGAGCTGCCTGGCTTGGCGTAGGCTGGTGCTCATGACCGTGGGCTGGCAACTGGGCTTGGGCCTGTCTTGGTCTTGGCCATTTTTGGGGTGTCTTGTGCAGCTGCTTTCCTTGACCCCAGCCAGGGGTCTGGTAGCAGAGAACTGGCTGGGTCCCAGCCCCCTGCCAAGAGGTGACCAGCTCCCTGGCTCAAGCCACTCAACTTCTCTCCATGAGGCACTGTGTAGCTTCTCCCTGGCATGGCAGTTGATAAATCCCCCAGTGGAATAGCTTTGTAGCTTTAATAAATTTGAGATTAAAACATCAAAATACCTGTCCTGGTTTTATTGCACCGATTAAATCTGCTCACAGAGGGAGAACCGATATACCTTGTCTCAGAGACTATTTTTAAACAGTCCTCAGAGGCATATGCAGTCACATCACCTTTCACTCATTTGTCTCATCCAGGTGATCCCCCTGGATGGCACCAGCAGTATTTGCATCTGTGTGCCTTACCATTGCTAGCTCTGGGCACACTTTCCCTGGCCCTACACATTCCCACAACTCGTCCTAAATCAGTTTTGGAAGCCAGCACCCAGGTGCATGGACAGAGCTACTGCCCAGCGCCGTGGCCAGCACAGCACAGGGTGGGCAGAGGCACAGTCCTGCCATCCTCATGAGAGCCACTGGCGTGTTTAGCTTTTGCTGCAGCTGATGGCTGTTTCTAAATCCAGCATTTTTATTCATCAGGCGATTTTTTTCAGCACTTAAGTTAGTCTATTAAGAGCACTGCTGACATCCTCAGCTCCTATAATTAACGTTTCAAGAAAAGTCATGTCTGGGAACAGAAAGTCTTTAGGAGACAAAATAAGATGAACATATGGATCACATATCCCTTGCTCCCCTCTCCCACCTCGTCCCTGAACACAGGGGTGTCAGCTCAGAGTCTGTTTGTCTTCCAGTTCCTCCAAGCTGTTACACAAGAAAGAAAGTCTCTGCAAACAACCCATTGTAAACTCAGGTCATCTCTTTCTGCATGTAGTTTTTTTGCACTGCTTTGTTATTTGGGGAATTATATTGACAAATGTAATTAGCACGGGTCATTTTTAGCAACCTAGAATCTAGAGAGGATTGGATGAGGGAATGCAGATGGAGAGTAAACATACCACAGAGGCCGCTAAATAAATATGCACTTTGCTAGGTTAAAATAACACCTATTGGCAGTAAATGTTGTTGGCTTTTTGGTTTTTTTTACCAGTGGGGGACTAATCACTCTGGCAAGAGCAAGGCACTCTGCAAGCTGTTCCAGTGCTCTTTTGGCTTGCCCTGTGTTGTACAACCTCACTGAGTTCTGTGCTAAGCAACCACATAGGGATCAGTGAAGTCTGCAATATCAACCACGGGTTGTGCTGTTTTCCCAAGGTGTTTAAAATCCTATTGCACTGTTATACATGTTGCTTAGTGGTTATTTTCAGACTAGCTTTCCTGCTAATCACCTGCTTGAGAATGTGACTTGGGACAGGGTTCAAAGATAGCTTTCCCAAGCCAGAATAATACATGAGGAAAATTTGTCTGCCAGCTCGTTTTGCACAAAGTCAACATTTTTTTTAGAAAGGCAGAAATGCAACCAATGGACACAAAATTTCTTGCTTTCAAGTGTGTGGCACCAACATGCCCAGCCTGGGTCTCACCATGATTAGCAGCATACAACTGCAGAGCTGGTGGCAGCGAGGGGTGTAAAACCCAAACCAGCAGAGAGTGTGGGCTGTGGTGTGAGCAGCAGGGATATCTCCTGGGACCCTGCCCAGGGATCAAACCCTGCTGTTGCTTTGCCTTTCAGAGGTCAAGACCTGGGCTGCTCAGGGCAGCAGGTGTGATGAGAAAGGATTTGGGAGATGGTTAGATAATCTCATACCAGACTAAGAAATCAAGCCAGGGCCAGCCCAAAAAACCCTAAAATTGACAGTCTGTGGCAGAACCTTGAAATGGTAGCAAAGCTGTTACACAGAAAGTGAGAACAACATTAGTAGTGAAAGGGAGCAAAGTGCACCTGGTGTTACATTTGTCTTTCCGGCTGTTTGGTTACCTGCCGTATTACTGATGGCATTGAATAACACTGTCAGATCAAGGTAACCTTTCCATGCTGTTATTTTCTCTCTAAAAACATGCCAGTGATTAAATCTACGTGGGAAGCTGGCATCTCAGGATCTAACACAGCACAGATTTGTTGCATTTTACCTTAAAAAGACACTACTGGCTGCCGCCTTGCCTCCCCTCTTGCCCCACAATCGGCAATTCCCCAGTGAGTGGGACACTCAACAAAAGACGGACACACCAGCTTGTTTTCTAGTGATGCTTTGCAGAGGCTAATGCTGGCAGCCTTCATTTCACTGGCTACCCAAAGTTCAGTTTCTGCGTCTTCCACTTCTGCTCTGACATAAAGCCTTTGTCAAGAGAAACGAGTTACCATGGCAGTGCCTCTAAAATAGAACAAATCCAACACACATCAATACCTGTACAATAAATAGAGTAAAGTACTGCTTATAATGCATTATTCTGCATTCACTGGGTAGTAATTTGTGCAAAGGGCTGCAACTAACTCTTTTGCATTTAATTATGGGAAAGCAATTCTTCAAATAGGAAATGCTCTATGTTCGGGAAGGAACAGAGCAGAACTGCCGAGTGATTAAAAAGACAGAGCTCCGGTTGCTAAATTAGACCCACTAACGAGGTTGCTCTTCATGGAGATGCTGATCTATCTCCCCCTGACCTTACTGGGTGCTGGATCACACCCATACTCTCAGAGAAGTGCAGGTTTTTAAGGGGTTTAAATAAGGCTTTGTTTTATTTTGCAGATCATGGTTGGTATTCCCAGCTGCTCCAGGCTGGGGCAAAGACCTTGGCAGGTCAGGACACATGGTTGTAAGCCAGGCAGAGGGAGCTCAGCCAGATTTCCTTCCATGAGATGGGAAGCACCCAGAAGTGACTAGAAAACCCACTGTATTTACACAGGTGTGAGACCAAGGCTGTGATATGATGCGTTCCCCATCAAGGCATGGGTCTTCCTGGTTTGGGTTGTATGTGCCATGACCACCAGGAACAGTTCACAGAAAACATCCATCTTCAGCTATCTCCTAGAGCGAGAGGATAACTGTTCTGGGCAAGTGCCTCAGGCTGAAGTACACAACTCAGTGCGGGGTCTTCCAGCCTTGTTACTCTGTGCTGGGAAGCCCTTGTGTCCTACTCAATTGCCTTCCACACCTCGACGCTTTCCCATTTAAAAAGTGTTCTTCCCAAGCCAAGCCAGTCCAGACCAAGCTGTTGTATCGCTTTGCTTAGTTGAGCGTTATAATTTTTTTAATTTCTTTTTTTTTCTTTAAAGACTTCATGCATCATCCTTTGGCACTTTTAGAAATCCTGATAAACTGGTGGTTTGCTGCTCTAGTTGATTGTGAACAGTGAAATGTCTGTAATGGATATCTGCGGGGAAACCTTTTCTCTCCATCCAGAAATAAGTGATGAAACTTCCTTTGATGCAATGGGTGAGACTTGCAAGATGTGAATTTATATCCAGATGCTCCAATCTCAGTTCTGAATGATTTGGTTCAATGAGCATGGGGATGTCATTCAACAAATTTTCTATTCATGTCCTCATTCCTCATTTAAGTAACTGTTGTACTGATGCTAACACACCTAGCACAAGAAAGACATGGACCAGTTAGAATGAGTCCAGAAGAGGGCCTGATCTGAGGGCTGAAGCACCTCTCCTATGAGGACAGGCTGAGAGAGTTGGGGCTGTTCAGCCTGGAGAAGAGAAGGCTCC
>NW_010315481.1:17410-21652 GCF_000700745.2 Antrostomus carolinensis
CCAGGGAAGTTGTGGATGCCCCCTCCCTGGATGTGTTCCAGGCCAGGCTGGATGAGGCTTTGAGCAACCTGGTCTACTGCAAGGTGTCCCTGCTGATGGCAGGGGGGTTGGAACTAGATGATCTTTAAGGTCCCTTCCAACCCAAACCATTCTATGATTCCATGATATAAACTTGTCATCCTGAAGACAGGCAATTTTCCTAGCAGTACTTTTGAACCCAGTGCTTTCTGTTATATTCACAGTAAACAGCATTTACTGTTGTATATGGTGCCACTGAAGAAGGTCTGCAAGCCAGTACCATAAGGACCTCTGCCTCTTGTATCTTCACTGGTACCTGCCACAGCAGCATACTGAGGAAAATATTGTCTTCTCATGTGCTTATTTCTCCCATTATTTTAACAGTTCATGGAGTTAGGACTTGAGTTTGGTAGTTACGTGTTTGAACTGCTGCAACACAGACATGATAATCAGTAAAAAAACAATAAATTATAAAGAGGATTTTAAATAAATTAATACATGAAAAAAAGTATCAGTGATGATGTTAAGTTGCATCTCAACATCAATACAATACTGCCTTTTACTTGCTGGTGTTAAAAAATGCTTTCAGAGAATAATGAAGTCACTCCCATGCAGTTGTGTAACATAGCAAAGCTTATCAGGTATATGAAATATAGCAAAATACAGGCATACCCTAAGAACAACCAAAACAAGGTCCAACAAAACACAACTGAATTGTTTCAATTGTATGTACAAAAAAGTGGAGACAGAAGAATCCATGTTGCCTTTATAACATTTCATACCATATTTTGAACTTAATAGTGACAGACTCTTCCTTTTTTATCACAGACTGTCCAGCTCTTAAGGACAACTTAATTCTTTTTAACGACTAAAATGTTTCTAGTAAAAATCTTCATGCAAGAAACCAGTCATAGTTCAGAAGTAAAGCTGGTTAAATGTTCATTAACATTTCTCTGTTGAGATATAGATGATCTTCAGAAGTAATATTCCTAAACACATATGTATATATCTACAAGAAATCTCTTTTAAAAGTGTATTTGTTACTATAATTTCTCTCTCTTTCTGTATATATGGATATATACACATGCATAAATAATTTTTTTAATAATCTCTTTCAGTCTCTGTTCTGTACTTTTTCAAATCTTCCTGAATTCTGGAAAAGCTCTGATAGTGGAGGTAAGAAGGGCATGGGCAAAAGCTCTAAATGTGAGATAATGACCATTTTGTTGCTCAGTTCATCAGCTGTGCTAGCACCAGCATAGATAGGAATTAATATGAAAAGAATAGAGAATGAACAGAAAACACCACTGTGTTCCTGAGTAAACCTTTGCTTCTTAAATGCTACATGCATCTCAAGGAGTACTGCAGAACTGGAGACAATTCAAAGAAGGCCAGAGAGAAAATGCAGGTTATGGCAGCAGCTATCATGCACGAAATGCCTCAGTAGGATCCTAAATAGATTCCTAACTCTTCAGACTTGAGGAGGTTACAGTGAAGAACTGTCAAATTTCAACCTCGTGAAGGTGAGTACAGCATGATTATTCATCCTTTTTTCAGATACAGGTGCTGAAAGCCACCAAAAACAATTAAGAGGATTTTCTGGAGGCAACAAGAGAAGATACACCTCTACATCTGCAGTTTAGCTGTATGACATGGCCAAAGCTGCTTGTCGGCACCAGGAATGACACCAGGTTGAAAGGTTGCTGGACAAATTAATTGGAAGAAAAATCTACCAAAAAACTTTTAAAAGCAATACATGATCTCTGACTGCTGAGGTCCCACAGCAGTTGGTTTACAGCCCACATGAGGCTGGGAAAATATTCTGGTTATGATTCTATGTTCCTCCTGTCCTTGCATCCTTCTCCAGTCACCTGCCACACGTAGCTCCTGAGATGGGGAGACTTTTGATCTGTCAGGGTGCAAAAACTCTCACCTGATTATTTCAAAGAAAGAGGGATTGGGATGACTGCAGCCATGGCTTTCAGCAGTACAACTTCCAATGATAGGGGTTTCACGTGAATTATGATGTATTAGTTGCAATACTAATAATATTCTTTAACATCATTGGCATCTGACATGTTTCTGAAGTGAAATTAGATTCTTTTTTTTAAGCATTTATTTTTGGTGGTGAACAAAAGAGAACCTACAATGAAATTTCAGGTTTAATTATTAGAAAACAATGCCTCTGTATTCAAGCAACTTCAATCTTAAATGAATTGTCCTAAGACATAGTAAATATGCAACTTCATTAAAATGGAGTCCATGTTTTCACTTTTTTCCTCTCGCTCATGAGCATTCTTTACATTTTTAATGGTTTTTATATAACTTTTCCTATTTTCTACTTGTTTTTCTCATGTGAAAGATGCTTAGAAGTAACTGATATCTGTAGTGAAAGTGACTGTAGCAATATGCATATTACCAATAAGTGCACACAAAGGAAACAAAGTGATGGAAGAGAAAAAATTGTGCTCATGCTTTTCAGTTATCATATAGTGATTTTGCCTGAGATTACCCAGAAGCTCAACTCTTTTCCCCTAGGTGACTTAAAAAAAAAAAATCTCAATCAGGTGTTTGTTGTACCAATGACAGGTTAAAGTCTTCAGATGGAAGTGACTTTAAGTGAATAGTTCCCCTAATAGAAGTCAGGTGAAAAAAGAGCTGCACATTGTAGGGTCTCTATTCAGGTCCCTGTGCTGCTTGGCTGCGGTCCTCCAAATCTCCAAGGCTACAGGGAGCAAGAAACAGTCTATGCTCCAGATGGCACTGTCAGGACCATCCAAGACTCATTATACAGCAAGCTGATCACGTCCCAAAGCTTTCAAAACTGTCGATCACTTGTGGGGAGTTGATTGCTAATATACTGTACATGCCTTTATAAATACCCGTCTCCTTAGTATGTAAAATGGGAAAATGCTGACATTCCCCTGAAGCGATGAGTAGGACAGCTCATCTTTGTACTAACTTTTGTCATTTTATCTAAAACTAAGGCTTCTTTTAAACTCTTAGATTTTTATTCATCTGTTTTATATGCCATTGTATGTTAATCTCTAAACCAAAATAAAAAAAAAACAAAAAACAAAAAAAAACCCCACTGTCTTCTCCTTAAAGCTGGTAAGTCTGGGATAGAAAGAAACATTTACTACATTAATTCCAAAGTAAAATTATCTTCCAAATTATTAAATAATTGATGATTTAGAGAAATAAGAAAGGAAAGGAGCAAAACCTAAATAAATCTCACTAAACCTGCTGCTGTTTCTTGGCTGGATGTTTCTGTCATGCAGTACAAATCACAGTGAGTAAACAGATAACTGTTTTTAAAAACTAAAGTTAAACGAAAAAACTCCAAGTAATAAATAACTGCCACTTCACTGGTGTTTCTAAAGATGTTCCTTTGATGACAGCTTCGAGCGGAGGTTTACACTGAGGATGGCTCCTCCTCTGGTGGGGTGATGTTTTTTATCTCAGTGCAGAAGACAGAAACAATCACAATTTATAAATGGGCAAAGATTTTTAGACTGTAGTGGATCCTTGACTGTGTATTTGGGATAACATAGTTAATAAATAGCAGAAGTGAATGGGGCCAAGTGAGCTCTGTGCCATGGGAGAACAGTTTAAAGTCACCTGTTTACAAAAAATAATTTAAAGTACTGAGTTGACACAAATGAATAGGAAATCCCACTACTTCTTTCAGCAAAACATGTAGCTTCTAAGGAAGATGGAGTCTGATCTTCACGTAGCCTGATGTTTAGTTTTTTTCGGAAACGTTGAGCAAGAGCATTGCTTATTCTCCATGCTTTTATGGTCTTCTTCTAATCTGCCTCTTTGGTTCTCTGTTCACTTGTGTTGAGCTCTGAGGTTGGAGAGGTAAATAAACAAAAAAGCATGTGTAAAAGTGCATGAAGATTTAGAAGAACCAGTGGAAGTAGATGCAGAGAACTGCAGATGGGGCAGTACATCTTAGCAGGACATACAGGGAGAATCAGGCAGAAAGGGTAAGAAACCTTAGCAGCCTGAGGGAAAACTACCAGTAATGTCAGAAATCAGGTTTCTGTGAAGAGGCACTTGATTGTCTTAAGTAACTGGGAAGTTGCAGGATGTTTCACACTGTGCAGGTCACTTGTGTTCATGGCAGCAAGGGCTCAAGAGTATTTGTAGATAGCACTAACAGAGGCTTATGTTATAGTGAAGACCCAGAATAAATGTTATTGTTGAAAACATATAGAT
>NW_010315482.1:0-304 GCF_000700745.2 Antrostomus carolinensis
CGGACCCGGTGAGCCTGACGCTTTGGTTCCGTTTGCCTGGCACCGTTGTGGTTCGGACTGGACCCCGTGAGCCCGGAGATTCGGTTCCGCCTGCCGGCTCCGCCGTGTCTCGGAGCAGACCCGCTGAGCCCACGCTTTGGTTCCACCTGCCGGCACCGCCATGGGTCTGACCGCAGCCCGTGAACCTAGCACTGCGATTCCACATGCCCAGCACCACCGTTGGTCTGGGCAGACCCGGTGAGCCCGGCGTACCCGGCACCGCCAGGGGTCCAACCGGACATGATGAGCCTGGTTTCCGGTTCCG
>NW_010315482.1:327-580 GCF_000700745.2 Antrostomus carolinensis
GCACCGCCTTGGTTTTGACTGGACTCCGTGAGCCCGGTGCTTTGGTTCCAACGCCTGGCACAACCGTGGGTCAGGGCGGACCCTGTGAGCCCAGCGGTTCGGCTCTGCTGACCGGTACCACCATGAGTCGAGGCGGACCCGGTGAGCCTGGCGCTGCGGTTCCACGTGCCCGGCACCGTCGTGGGTCCGACCGCACCCCATGAACCCAACCCTGCAGTTCCGCATGCCCGGCACCGCCGTGGGTCCGACAAGA
>NW_010315483.1:0-4412 GCF_000700745.2 Antrostomus carolinensis
TTCTATGATTCTATGATTCTATGATTCTTCTCACTTGCCCAAATACTGTTGATCAGTAGACAGAGCAAGATCGGCATATCCATCTGATGCAAGCAAACTTTTTTGCAACTGCAGAGGATCCATGCACTTTTAAAGATCTGTCACAAATGTCTGAAAATAATGGCCAGAGCAGTATTTGCTTGTTTTTTCCCTTAAAATGTTGTCCCCTTTCTAACTGTGTTATGACATGACTGTAAAAATACAACACTTAAAATACTCGGTGATCAAGCTACAGTATGCTTCTTGTTTATATAACGGCTTTGGAGCAAAAGGAGCCTTACCAGAGATGTAAACTTCAGCTTGTTTACACTTGTTTTCAAGTGTAGTAGCACAGACATCACTGATTCAGTTGACTTAAAACCAAACATGCAGCATACAGACGTCACTGGCAAAATGGCTGTGTTGGTCCAGGTACAACCAGGTAAGCACTGGTTGGCCATGTAAGCCTTCTTTCATGCAAGAGCAACACTACAGCAGAACTGAGGCATCTAGAAGAAAAAGCAATGCAAAAAAGAGGACAGAAGCAGCAGCAGGATGCTGGAGCTGGAGAGCAGGGGGCTGATAGCAACCAAAAGACAAATGCAGTTGAGCAGCAAAGAGTCACCACATAGTAGAGTGAATTATATCACAAATAGTATTAGAATAAACACTAGACACTGGTACCTAAGAATCAGTGTTCTCAGCTTTCATATGGATACTTAAAATATATGCCTAATATACAGATTCTTCCTTAGCATTTCAACAGTTTCCTTGTTTTTAATATCTGAATCTAAGAGCTGATTTTCTCCCTGTCCTATTGAACATGTAGACAATATTAGGCTGAAATGTTGTGATTGCTGGTCCCTTTCCAGAGCTTGTATCTTGGTGTTCACATTAGAAGAAAGTTCTGGAGGGACATAAGTTATATATTAAAATTACATCACCTAATCTTGATTGTAAGTTCCTAGTCAGCTGGGAATGAAAGGTGCCTTTGACTAGATCTCTAGTTTCCCCAGGCTTTGAGCTCCTCCTCTATTCAGACTTGACCCATTGAGAGGAAGATGAGATCACGCTTGAGAAAACAGCCCAAGCCCAGCAGCTGACCTTGGTCATCTGTGGCATGGCCTTTTTCAAGGAAATACCTGAGTTGAAAGGTAGAAAGAAGACATGGCTGGAGACAAAAACTCTTTGTTGGTGAGACCAGCCCACTGAGACATTGTTGTGGAAAATGCTTATGATGCAGATATGGATCCATCTGGACCAGGGAACTGGACATGTTCAGGGCCAAAAGAGTCCAAAGCAAGATCTTCTGAGGAAAGGAGACCCCTGATATGTCAAAGGGTACAGGAAGATCATGTCTAAAACCAGTGTAGTGCACCATAGCTAACAAGTGGCTGCTGTGCAGAAAATCATGCCTAAAATAGCCTCCACCTATTTCTATTCTGAGGGGAGTTGCATGTCACTGGGCATTGTAATTAGCATCAGGGGTGTCGCCCAAATGTCTCCTCCCCATGAAAGAGGCTAGTTTGGGAAACAACAGGCTACAGAGGTTTAACCAGCATCCTAGATGACACATTTGCTTGTCACATGAAACGTACTTTGATGGTTTGTGGCAAATATGAGAACTCAGGGTCCTTCGCAGAAGGTTTCTCTTACTATGTCCTGCAAAGTCAGCTTGAATTTGTGGGTCAAGGAGAACTTAGGCTTCCTACACAGGATAGCAGGGACAACAGATCCTGTGCAACAGGGAGCTTGAAGTGTTCTGCATGCTTGAGAGAGCAGTTGTTTCCTTTATACTATAAAGAACTGTCTCTGCAATTATTACTGCTGCATGCAAGGTTTATCTCCTCAGGCAAAACAGGACTGACTGTCATGCTTTTAAGTTTTAATCTATTTATAGGTTTAAATAGATAAGCAAAAAAGATTATTTTCATGAGTAAATACTACAGGCATGATTTTCAAAGTTCCAGCTCAGCAAGCTATCCTTCATAGTAGCATATGTTCAGTGCCATGCACGTGCTAAATTGGAAAAACTGATTAATATGGTTTCAGGCTTCACTTAACTAGAGCCTGACTGAATCAGGATGTCAGAAAAGCACTTCTTGCCTACATAACAAAGTCTCTATTATATTTATAAAAATGCCAATGACAGCAACTTTTTATTAAATTAATATGGTAATATTCCCCAAGATCCCTCCACAAGATACAGATGGAGAAGGTCATTTTCTTCTGCCTTTCAAAGAGCTTTAAAAATGAGCAGATGCTGCTCAGTTATGTGCTTGATAAATGTATTTCATTTTATTTCCTGCCATGCATAAAACTCAGCTAAACCCTATCTGTTCACTGCGTGCTGAGGCTGTGTATGCATATATGTATCTATGTGTATATGTTAATGGATAAACTTTATCAGCCTATTTTACATAAAAATATGAATTGTTGTTTATTAGTTTGTATTTCACCTCTGAAAACTTTTATCATTTGCTTTTGGTTTACCCTGTTTCTTCAACAGTCTCATTTACTATTTCTTTCTTCATCCTCTCCCTGACTCTCTACATAAATCTTTATTACCTTTGCTCCCTGCCTAATTTTTCCCCTTTTTTCCTTTTCCTATCCTTCATTGCTGCATTACACAGAAGTTTATATGTGTTTCTTTGTGCCTGCATAGTTTCTGGTTAGGAAACACATAAATATATGAAATCTTTTCCTTCTCATCCTGGCATAAACACTGTATGCATCCTGCAAACACTTGGTCCAGCTCCTGCTGTTCATAAGTGTGGGTCCCTCATCTGCTGCAGCTGATCACTGAGCCCAAATAAAGGTGTGGAAAACATAAGCAGCTGCAATAAGCAATCACCATTCAAATATTGGCCTAGATGACTGAACCAGCCTCATCTGAAGGAGTACAGCATCCCAGACTTGAGGAGTACAGGAGGGAAGGGAAGGGAAGGGAAGGGAAAGGGAGAGAACAGAGCTTCTGTTTTAAGAAAAGAAAGAGGGTTTGGCATTCAAAAGCAAATAGGTTTCAATTCCTTAGCAGTGGCAGAATCAGAGGTATTGGAAAGAATGTATTTAAATTTTAAAATAAAGCTTTTAATTCTGCCTATGAAAGACTGCAATTTTTCTCTGGGAAGGGAAGGGAAGGGAAGGGAAGGGAAGGGAAGGGAAGGGAAGACAGCACAAGATGACACCCATTTCAATGAGCAAATATAGCTCTGGCTAACTATTTTAAGCGTCCATTGTTAGTGCAGCAACAGCAGCTAAAGTAGTGCACTTCAGGTGGCATACACTTGTTAAACTTCTTATGAAAGAAACTGGTTTCTTTGAACACTTCTCCTCTCTAAGTTGACCTTATGGTGTTGATTGCAAATGTTTGCTCAAGAGGAACCTTCAAGGAACTAAATATGCTGTTAATCCAGAGTTTCAATAACAAAGTCTCCATCTCCTGGAAATGACCTTCCAACTTGCTCAAAAATGAAAAATATTTATGATGGGGGGTTTCTTGGGCTTGACCATGCATTGAGTGGAACACCTGGGTAAGTGTTACAGAAAACACGTGCTCTGAATCTTGAGATGAGGACTTAAAGATTGAGAAAGATTCTGTCCTTAAACCTAACTCACTTTTATCTTCCACCCCAGAAGAGGGGTCTTGTATTAACAGTTTGTTACCCCAAATTTTTAATTTTGCCCTTTCATGAAAGGAACACCTGAGCTTGTAATGTAATTTCTTTCTAATTTTTTAAGGCTCGGATAATATTTCTTGGGTATTTTTAGCAGTTCTGCCATCAGCTCAAAGCAAAAAGACACTCCAGTTCAAGAAGTCTTTCTGTCTTTAGGAATGAGAACACGCTAATGTATATAATGGCATACAAATCTCACTATATTAATGTTTTATCTCACTATATTAATGATTTGGAAACCACTTCCCACTTCAGTGTTTTTAGGTAAGTCTCCTCTCATTTAGGAACTCTGTATTTCACCATGCACTTCTGAGTCCCTTTCACTCAGTTTTGAACTTGTCTCAGAAAAGCTTTCTTACTAGAGTGCACAATCTATTTCTTCAGGAAAGAAAGCTTCACCTGATTGTTCAAACATTGGAAGGAAGTCTCTGGTACTCTGACGCATGCTCAGGTATTATAACACTTCCATCTATATCTTTTAGATATTTTGAAAATTGCAAAAGAAAAAAATAAAACCCTGAAAACCTTGAACAACCACCATTTAAAATTTTGGTTTTAGAAACAAGGTAAGTTTGCTTAGCTAGCATTTGCCACTGGAAGGCTAGCACCAATTTTTAAACCAAATAATGTTGTTTTCCTCCCTACCTTTCATTGGAGGCTCAAGATCCATTTAGCCTACTCAACTGTTATTAAACATCACTAAAACTCCTGTTGTAG
>NW_010315483.1:4446-45792 GCF_000700745.2 Antrostomus carolinensis
AACCTCCAAGAACACATTAGCCTAGGGAAAGCTAAACAACCTTCTAGCCTAGCCAAAAACATTTTAGAGAGAGTGCAGAGATTTCAATTTTTAGCTGACAGCTAAAGAAGAATCCGTTTTTATAATTTTTTCAATTATTGAAAATAAATAAGAAAACAAAACCACCTGTCCTTTCACCTTACAAGGAAAGAGTCGGGCTCATTTCTTTGATTTATGCTAAGGAAACACCCAGACAGTGGCCTGGGACCTTAACAAGAAACAAAAAAGTTGACTTGAAACCTGAAGGCAGACCTTGCTAACAGACACCTCCATTTCCTGCTTCCAACAGCTTCCAAAAACAAAGCAGATATTCATCCCTATGCTTCCCATCAGCATGTCCCTAGCTGCACAGCATGGCACCTGGGGCACCACATGACCTGGCCAAGCCCCCACCACTCCTAGCACGGGATACACCAGCCCACCCGGTCTCAGTGGAAACACTATGAAATGCCCCAAAATGGCACTGTCCCTCCAGAGCCCCGGCGGCATTAGGAGGGGCTCATGGAACAGGAATGGGCCCAGTGGCTGTTTGGAAACATGTATGGGGAGGAGGAATGAGGCAGGAATTGTCCAGGGCATGGAAGATGTCAATCTTGTTTCTGGCTTCTGTGGGACTTAGGCCACTTTTATGCCCTCCTCTGTGTGCCACAGGGATGAGCTTCTTTTCCTCTTATCTGCTGTATGCTCAGCTTTCCTGGGGCAGGGGCTCTTTGTTTCACAGTTGTGCTGGGCTGCCTCCATAGCTCTCTCTTTGCACCCACCTCTTTTCTTCCTCGACGTCTTTTGGCATTTCCTAAAGCCCTGACTGCTGTGCTGGACCATGGCCTCTCCCTTCTTGCCTATGCTTTGCAGCCCAGCCCAGCGACACTGGATCTAGAGTGGGACCCCAAGCAAGGATGACACCCAGCATGGTGTAGTACCCAGTAGCATCAGGGTTGTAATAATCAGTGTTGCCTGGCACAGTGGAACTGGCAACTCATACTGGGCCATGAATATCACTATGTGTCCTGGTTTTGCTAGGATAGGATTATTTTCTTCTTAGTAGCCAGAAAGCACTGTGTTTTGGTTTCAGTGAGAACTGTTATGAGAACAATGTTGATAACTACAAGGACACTGTGCTTGGGCAGTTTCTGAGGAGGGACTGGAAGTGGGGAGTGCAGAAGAAAGGTGCAGTAGTCAGTAAAACCCAGAACTGACAGCTGGATATGCCAATGAGATATTCCATATCATACCACGTCATGTTTAGTATAACCGGGGCTGACCAGAAAGGAGGGGATTCTCTCAGGAATCGCCTGGGCTCATTTTTCCAGGACTGCGATTTTGGTTTCGGGGTTCCTTTCACTCCTCCGGGATTGCTATCAGTGGGTGATGAGCACTTTTATTGTGCATCACTCTTATATATATAGTTGTTCTTCTTATTATTACTATTTTAATTTTATTTTTACTCTAATTATTAAATTGTTCTTATCTCAACCTACAAGAGGTAGGTCCTTACCTTGACCCCTCCAATTCTCTCCCCGATTCCCTTGGTGAGGGAAATGGGGTGGGGCCAGGGGGGTGGGGAGGCTGCGAGTGGCTGTGACTTGTTTGGCTGACAGCTAAGTTAAACTATCATACTGTGAAAATACTAATGAACAATGATAATGCAGTTTGCCCAAAATTTGCAGTACCTGCTCAAACAGGACTTCAGGAGAATCCTTACCAGGAACCAGCTCAATCACCTGTTGAAAGGTAAAAAAAATAAAGAATAAGCACTTGGTGCTCAAGCTGATCATCTTGGATAGGATGAGAAATGGTCAAAAATAAACACAAACACACTGTAATGTTCAGCATGTTGTGCTGCAGCAGAGCAGAGGTGGTGTCTCCGGGGAGCCCAGAGCTTCTCAGTTTCTGTCTTCTGAGCTAGCAAGAAATGTTCCCCTGGCCTTCTGTGGCTTTAATTTGAGTGCTTTGGCTATTCTGTGCATGATGAATGTTGAGATCATTAGGACAAATTCCTGCATTCTTCATTGCTTGAGCAAGGAGTACTTTTTTTTTTTCCCAACGTATTGTGCTGATGGATGTATCCATCACTAAACAGAACAGTATCATTCTGGATGTTTAAGCTTGAGCTCTATAGATCTTTAATTTCCAACTGGAGTAAACATCACAGTTTATTTTTGTCCTCAGTAACAACATTTTTTTGAACTAACTTTACTATATTTTGACTAAATAGAAACCTGAAAGGCATTGTTCAGATTTGGTTTTTTGGGAATGGTTTTGGGCAGGTTAATAACTGAGAACAAGTTGAGACTGAAATTCAGGCTTCATGGAAGCAGTTGCTGTCACAGATTTAATCTCAAAATAGTTATTGTCTCAAAACTCCAGATATATCCAAATCCCTTCCTGAGTATTAAGGATCTGACCAAGGCAGCAGATGTGGATTATTGTGTTGGATTTGGTCTAAAGGCATAATCTTGGATTTCCACATGGAACACCTTTAGTATCAAATAGCCCCATTTTGGCCTGATCATAAATCCAGGTTCCAGAGTGCAGTGACAACTCAGTGAAATGTCTGGAGTAACTTTTATTTAATGTGGGCAAGCAGCTGATTCTCCCTCTCCCGTCTCGCAATTTCATTCTCATAAATGTTTCCATTCTAGCAGAATTTTTTCCCAGAAAAATAAGCCTCATAGCAGACACTCAACATTTCTGCTTGAATTGTTTGGCAAAATGATAAGCAACTGAAAGCAATACTTTTTAATGGGAAAAAGTATTGCACAGCAGTCTCTGTAGCACTCATTATTTTAATCTGTTTGTCTAGCTGTAGTATTGTGAAGGCATTTATTACTAGAATATTTGGGGCACTGGCTAAATGTCAACTACTTCTCCAGCCTTATTGCAAAGATTTAGCAAAATAAAAAGGAAAGGTTCCTGTCCCTCATGTTTGGTACATACAGGTTTGGCAACACAGGCAAAGCATTTTGTCAAAATGAGGGTGAGGAAGGCCTTTGGAGAGCTCAATAACTCCCAAGAACCCCAAATGGTCAATCTGAAACATATTTTTTCTTCTAAATGTACAGGTATTTTCAGTTTTCTTCAATTTTTACACTGACTTGATAAGAGTTGGATAATACTGTGCTTAATGGTGTTATAGTTATACATGCTAAGACTAGAATAATTGAGACTCCTCCTTGTGACTGTAATATGGATTTCCTGGCTGTGTTCCTTCAGCTCATGCACTGGTGATGGAATGTGTTACTCACAAACTAATTAGTGCATCTGAATTTATACATTGTTATTAATGTCTTTGTTTCATGCCAAAGTACATTTGGTGTTTTACAAAGCATAAAAGTGGGCAGTGCCCAGCATAAGGAAAGGTTGACATGCACAATAGATATGTTGACTGGAACAAAGCTGCTCTAATGATTGATGGAAAAAGTAGTTGGAGGAGAAACAGAGCTTCACTGCCTGACAGTCATAATTAGGTGAGAAACACAAGACATGCAATTGTGGGTCTAGATTTTAGTAACCACTTGGAGCTAGGTATCCAGTAGACTGGCTACACTTATGTCCACACCAGATCAAGAGAGGTGAATTCAGGTGGGATCTGAGGCAGGGCAGAGCTAACAAAAGGATGAGGTGGTGGCGAATCATTCCCAGTGAGAAAATGGAGAGACTGAGGCCTCACAAAAGAAGTCTGAAGTATGACAAGGCATAGGAAGCCTGAGTGGCAGCTGGGGGCATAAAAAACCACTGGAGAACTGCTGTTCATAATGCTCAGAGATTGATTTAAGGTATAGAATGCCAACAGAAGGATTAATGGAGACACAGTAGAAATTGACATATTTAAATGGAGGTGGAGGTTTCTCACCCTGGTGGCATGAGGCTCTGGGTCAACCTTCCAATGGAACATGAGGGCAGATAGGCACAGGGTTGTTCGATGGATCCGGGACAGGTGTGAGGGAAATGACATGGTGTGGACCCCAGGGAAGAGGAGCCAGCACTGCTGGAGTCCTTCCCAATACTGTATTCCCTTGTGGTAATCTGTGGGAATTGCTAAACTGTCAAATTGTATTCCCTCAAAGGATGGGGGATATTGTACACAAGATACATAACTCCTATTTCACATATTATATGTGCTACAGGGGATAGATATATTACATCCAAATTCCTCCTAATGACAGTAATTCCAACCTCTGTGCAAAAGGTAGTACTCAGTGGTTCATCTCCTAATCCCAACAAGATTCTAATCTTATTTTTCCCAACAAGATGCAGCATTTTTTATGAACTCTGACTGCCATCATCTCGGTCTGCATGAATCAAAGGTCTGGTGCCAGTTTGCTGAATGTGAGTGACATGGGCTGAGGCAGTCTCTTGAAGAAGACCTTGGATGCCCTCTCATTTTGCCAGGCCTGTTCTGTTCACTGCTACGTAGTGAGAGTCACGAATGAGATTAGTAGCTTCATCTTTTCCTTTTATATTTTCTGCTTCTGTTGGAAGCATCTAATCTTTCACAGGATGTATGAACTTTGATTTCAGCCATTTCTTCCTTGCAAGATGTAAGAAAAGTTGTACACCTCACCTTTCTGCATACTAGCCAGGGATGGTTAGTCACAATCACTCCTTCCATTAGCAGAAGGGAAAGAATCTTATGTTTTCAGATATCTGCCTTAATATTTCATTTGCTGTAATTAAACTTTTCTTTTGGTGCCTCTGGAAATCAAATAAATTAGCTGCAGTTACAGCATAAACTTTCTGCCTTGTTATTGGTAAAATGATACACACCACATCAGCAGAACACACTGTGCTGGAAGCACTCCAGCCCCATGAGAAACCTTCTCACAGTTATCATAACATACAATCAGCACACAAGAACAAAGAATGAGAAAAGTTAAATCTAAAGTAACTCCAGTACTGTGGTTAAAGAATATATAAATATAAATATCTCTTCTATCATATATTGCCCTTGCCTTTACAAAGACACTTATCCTTTAAAATCACTGGTCAAATAAAATGTCTAAAGTTTATTTTTTCCTTATTACTGCTTTTGCCAGTGAAGCTAGATCTAGGTTTTGTTCTTAGTCAGTGAGTCAATGCTGAGAGTTGGAGCCCTCTGTTTTAGTCAGTAAAGGGTGTGGCAAGGCATGATTACTGACTCTCTCGCTCTGTCTCCCACACACGCTTTCTTGCTCTCTCTGCATGTATATATATATGTATGCATATGTACCCATACACCCATATGTGTATATGCATACACACAGATAGCTTGTTTTCAGGTTTTTAAAGGACATTTAAAACTATACAAAAAAACACAGTCGAAAATTTTAAAGACTTTTTTTGGAAAAGAGTAAGTGATGTCAGGGCTTTTGAGTGACCTGTCCTACCAAGACGGCAGCCCAGGTGAAACAGCATTGTCCCACTGAAGTGAAACCAGAGCAACAGCAAGATAATTTCTTGAAATAGATGCAGCCTTATACTTCAGGATGTTTTATATTTTTAAAAAGTTTGGATTTGATAATTTCAATTTAATTTATAGACACTGCTAATTTTCTCAGGTCTGTTGATGAAATTATGAACGTCATTTATTCAGCAAGTGGTGGAGATAAATGGAATAAATATCTTTGGGGTCTGGGTCCTGGAGTTCGTCAAAGCTGGCTGTTTGGCGTTGTTGCTTTTAATGTGAAAAGGTCAAAATATCACACTTAAAATAGGTAGAATTGGAAAGCTATTAAAATAAATAAACATTGGCTCCCACTGGGATAAACTGAGAGACTCTTTCCTTTGCCTTAAGAAGACATAATCATTGCCTGTTCACATAAAGCTCATAATTGACACATGTCCGTTCATGTATATGCTAATTTTCATTCACACCTCCCTTCCACCATCATGCTAATAAACACCCATGTAAAGACTGCTCTGATGCACTGTGCTCCTGGGAACAAGAGGCAGCGTGGGAGAGGAGCCACTTGGTGAATGTGACCTTGGTCACAAGGCTGTGGAGCATCTCTCAGCTGAATCATTCTTGCTCTTTAAAAAACATTGGGCAATAGTTCGGGATTGAATGACCTGCAGGGACGCCGTTTGAACTGTTTATGTGTGTGGGAGAGAGGAAGGGGCAAGTTTTACAAAAGACAAGTCCATTAAAAAAACAACAAAGCAAAGCAAAACCAACAGCCTATCATCCTACTGCAAAATATGCCAGAGGATTTCAGGGCTTGGATTGCTGAAGGCCCTCAGATTCTGCTCCAGCCATAAATATGTGAACAAATTAAGCTTTTTGTGGTTTTTGGCCCATCCTAACCATATTTAGTCTTAATCTATCTCAATCACTAGCTACCTTTTAAAAATAACATTTTGTGGTTCCAAAACATCTTTAGTTAATCCTTGCTTAGTTTGGAAAGGAATTATATTTGGAAGGATGCACATGTCCATGTGGCTTTGATGGATACTCCCTTTACTGTTCTCATCCACCATAAATTTTCTTGAAGTATAATATATAATGCTCCAGAATCAAGCTACTGAACACTGGATTGTAAACAATGCAGGTTTTTTTTTTTTCCAGAGAACCTAGATCCCCTACTAGATCAAAAATATTAAATTCTTGAAAATATGTCAAATGAATGTTCTTGGATCTCCTCCATAATGGAAGTCAGAGATATCAGTGCTGCTTACCACACAAGAAGCTAAGGAATAAGAAATAAAAAATTTATATTTCAAAAATGACACCCACAAATGTCTCTGGAAAATGCCTGACATTTCACATGGAGATGTAGCTGTCTCTGAAAAACAAGAATTTGGCCTTAATTATTGAATGTAAGGAAACAATTTCTGTGATTAGTTTCCAATCCACGGGTAATTGAAAGAAAGTCTTTTAAACAGTTCATTTCAGGACAACTTTGCACTCTTTTCTCAAGTGAAATATTAATTTCATTTCTCATTCCCCTCTCAAATTAGAGCAGTCTGAGAGAATGCAAGTCTTGAGAAATCTGGTCTCAAATTCTCTTTTTATACTCATCAAACAATTATTTCTTTCTTTCTACTTCACCTTTTTGATCCCCTGAATAAATTTTTAACCAATAACATTAGGCCAGAATAGTGTATTCTTAAGCACAGTTATTATAATTTCCTAAAAGACAACTTTTCTCTTGTGCAGAGAACATACACATTACTCAAGCCTCTCTCAAAATCTTAAAATAGGCTTGCATGATGTGTAGGCCTAGGGTAGATGTTATAAGTAGGGAAAAAACTTGAAGCTGAATGCAACAATGTCATCCTAATCTTTTGTGGATATCTTTTATTTATATTATAGCTAGTAATGTGTATATTCCTCTCAAATAAGTGTTTTTATAAAACAGCATTTGTAGTCACTCTATATTAAAGTTAAGAGTTATTAAACCACACTGTCACTTTTACAACCATGATATTGTGTGGAAAAGACTTTACCATATGATTTTTGCAAGTAGGCCTTTGATTTGTACCTTCAGACTACATTTGTGCTGGAATCAAGTTGTTAAACAACATATCAGCTTGATTATGCATCATGCACTAACATAGCTAGCATGCACTTATCTGTGACCATGGAGAGAAAAAAACCTGTTTGCATATAAATATGTGGACAAGCAAAATGAGGAGTGCAGTTGTAGAAGCCAGATCAAAACCACCTACAGAAAAGCTTGCAAAAATTTGACTCTAAATATTGTGAGATTTCATTCACATACTTTTTTGAAAGGCAAATTCCAGTGGGCTACAAATGCAAACATATAGGCATAATACGCAAGAAGTTACGCAAAAAGCACAAACCCAAGCCTACTCTGCTGTCTGTGCAATTCAGAACAATTCAGTATTAAATTCCAGAACACATGCAATTACACAAAACTTGAAAACCTCAGGGAGAAAAAGAAAATCTCAAATTACTTCTGGTTTGTGAATCAATATCAATTTCTCTTGTTTCCACAGAACAACTGGAACTGAAAAGCAATAAAACCCAGGAACTGCCATTCTAGAGGATTTTAGAGTTTCTCTGCTAGTGTACGACAACCCAGGTGGGAGGGAGGGAGCAATTTCCAAAGTAATTTGCCATTTCTTGTATTATTCAAACCAATTTAGTTGAATAAGCCCCAAGAATGACATTACACGTGGTGCATGGCAATCAGTTTGGATCAGTTCTGCAGAAAAATGTGATTTATGCAGCCAGCCCATTGCACACGGTGCCACAAGATCTTGCTGCTTCTACCCGCAGCACCCTGCACAGCCAGCCACAGGAACAGCACTGCAACCAGCCGAAGCAAGGAGTACAGCCCTAACAGCTAAGAGTAGCTAAAGGATGCTGCAGTAAACAGCAATTATGATCTATTGATTTAATGAAATATCCATAAATATCCATATCTCAGTGTATATGTAGATTTTTAATCAAGATTTTAAATTACTTTTCTTTAATGAATTAAGATGAATCCCTGGAGCTTCCCTATAAGCAAGAGTTGTAGCCAGATGCCAATGGTGCTTCAGTGTCCATCTAAAGCAAATGCTTCTAGAAAAAACTCTGCAGTAAAAGTCCAAAATCAGGGGTACTGTCTGTTTTGGCATCTTCTTTATTCCAATGAGTGGGAATTCTCAGTTAGGCTGCTATCCACGTGTAGGAGGGCAGCTAAGTTTAGTCCAAAGTCAGAATATACATTTTGTATTTTCAGTTTTTATGGTGTGCAGGAAGTTTGATTTAGGAGACGATTTTCATCCTCAAAACATGCACATTCCTAGGCTGTAAAGGACACTCCCACAATGAGTGAGAGGGATACAGAGCCCTTTTGTTTACCAAAGTCTGGCAAATCATTTCATCTCAAACAACAGCCTCCTTAGTGACAACATCCTGACTACTTCTAGCAACCACATGGTTTTTCACAGCAGGGATCAGGCAGTAATTTTCTCTAAGGGACCTGCTAGTGTTTTATCTTGTTAGAGGCCATTCATCTTTACATTTAAACTGCCACATACAGGTGGAGAAACTTAGAAAATATTCGCAACTGGAACACAGCTGCAGCAAGATATGATGCCTACCTTTCATAGACATATTTTAATTATCTTCAATTTAATCAGCTGCTGAAATGCCAGGTGGAAGCACAGGACTAGCTTGAGTGGACTGCACCCAGGGAGAGCAGATGTGAGAGAAGATTAAAGGTCAACACATCACGCCCTTAGTGTTAGACTCAAAACTTAAATTTTTGCTACTACCAACACTTGCAGCAAACTCTGATGAAACATGCCTCTGAGTTTCAGCACTATCAGGTCAGAAGGTTTGCATGTAGAGGAAGAGAAGACACTTACTTTGTTTAACTTTTTGAAGAGAAAGAGAACTGCAGGCTACATGGAGCCAGGACTCAGAGGTCAGTATGGGCTGTCTGTCTCCATTTTACATATTGATGGACAAGTTCCTGTTCCTTGTGCAAGGCCCTGCCCTTAAATCTGGTTATGTTAGGTTTTATGGGCTTTACAGCTCAACAGACACTGTGGCCTATCTCGTCTAATGGAAACAGTTCCTCAAGGGTCATGAATTTTGCTCTGAGGAAGGGCTACCCATTACCTTCCTGAAGCTTGCTTCATTTTGATGTCCATTTCAGAGCACTTCTCTCCCTCCAATGTGCTGTTATATGTCAAAAATCAGCAACTATCCAGTTCTTGATGTTTGTTGTATTTGCATTGGAATAGTCCCAGAGGGAAGAAAAGGAAGTAATTGAAAAACACAAGCAGTGAAACTTAATAATTTTCACAGAAGTTTAAAAAAAAAAAAATTGGCTTCAAAGTACAAAAGCATGGAACAGTAGAGGTTAAGTACCAGGTAGCGTTCCTTCAGGTATGCATATAATGCTATAACTGATTTTACTTTTCTGCCACCTGATTCAGAAATTTGGAAGTAGGTAGCCGAGCTGACATTTCCCAGTGTGATTGTTCCCCTGGGCCAGCCCTTGGCCAGCAGCCAACACAGCCATTCACCCACTTCCCCCCCACCCCCAGGGGATAGGGGACAGAATTGGGGGCAAGGATTAGGAGGCTTGTAGGCTGAGATAAGAACAGTTTAATAATAGAAATCAAAGAAAACTTTAAAAACCCCCTACCTAATATTAAAATAGTAGTGATAATGATAACAGTAATAAAATATACAAATGAGTGATAACCCAGTATAACTGCTCCCCATTCACCAACTGATCCTGGAGGAGCAACAATCCTGATCTGAAACCACAATCCCAGAAGAGTGAGAGCCCAAGCGAAAAACCAGCATGAATCCAAAAGCCAGCACGAGTCCCCCCCACTTTCCAGTCAGCCCCAGATAATATACTAAACATGATGTGCTATGATATGGAATATCTCATTGGCACATCCAAATGCCAGTTTGGGGTTTGCTATTCACTGCGCTTCTCCCTCCCAGTCCTACTGCAGCTGTGAAACAGCCAAACATGGTGGCCTTGAGCTCCAGCAGCAACTGATAACACCAGTATTTTTATCAATGTTCTTCTCATAACAAATGCTACACTGAAACTAAAACACAGCTATTCTAGCTACTAAGAACAAAATTAACTCTATCCTAGAAAAACCAGGACACCCAGAAACCAGGTGAAACCATAAGGTCATTGCATTACTCATCCTGACGCTGTTTTCCCCAAATGCCAAGAAACTACAGCTACTTTGGTGGCCACATGGTCTTCCATAGGGCCATGGAAATTCATCAGCATTTCCTGAATGGACAGTGCCCAAAGCAGAGGTTTGTTCCCCTTTTGCTTAATGAGAGAGCTTAGTCACAGAGAGACTGTCCCATGCTGGCGTCTGAGCTCAAGCACTGGCAAGCTGGCACCAGCTATGCTCTCCTTCCACCCAAGCACCTGTAAGCATACCAGCAAGGGCTAACAGCACCCCCAAGCAATGCTCATACAGCTGCAAAGAAAGACACAACTGTGTTGAGGAACACGTAGAAGCTAGAGGAGGAAGGAGAGCAACCTTGAGAAGGTAACCAAGAATGGGGAAAAGCTCATATGGCAGCAACAGGGCCAGCAGGGCATGGGAGAGCAGGAGGACCAGGGGTGCAGCAGGGACACAAGAGTTGCTAGACTGTGAAACAAGAGGAGCAGCTGGGCCACCTATGTCCTGGTCTACTCAAGTGTGGTTGTTCTTTGTCTGGATGGCAGGTCGTTGCTGGTGACAACAACATTGCAGGGACGGTCACAGGCCTGGTGGATTGGTGGCTGGTCTGGGTTATCAAGAAAAGGCAGAAGCTGCTTGGTGTGACATCATTCTTCTCCACTCTTATTAAATGGATTATCATGTGTGATCCTTTTGTATCTTTAAACAGTGAAATTGATAAGTTCAGGGAGGGGGTGTTGAGAGTGATATAAATTTGTGAGGACTGGTATGTATCAGAGTGTAAATTGTTAATTCACATATCAGGAATCAGAAGGTAGAGCTACACCCATCATAGGAATCCTTGACTCCTGCATGAACTTGGCTTGTTATTTTTAGGTTATTAGGAGCAAACCAAGCCTCCAAATAGCAACACATACCTGTGCTTAGCTAGCCTATACTCAGTTACTCACTGCACACTGAAGTACACAGATACTACACAATCCATTGTGCACATATGGGCTATATGGTATGCTCTATACCTGTATGAGCTCATTATATGAACACATCTGTGCAGCGTATACCCATTGTGTGTGTAACTGAACACCAAACAGTACTGCTGAGCGCAAAGAGCCTTTGGGGATTACACCTGTTTGTACAGGGATATAAATGTTTCTTTCCCAACTTACAGTCTCTCTACAGATTCACATTGAGAATTTGTTCATGATTTTATACTCTGACCACAAAATTGTCGTTGTTTTAACATGCTCCTGAAAAAAAAATTAAAAAATTCAAAATGATATTGTGGAAAAGAATCTAGACATGGAAAATAACTTAGACATCAAAAGTGTTCCAACTCTCTCACTGAGCCATCTCTTTCCTACTTATTCATATAACCTTTCTCCTACTTAGAGCAGTTTTAAATGAAAACAAAAATATTACATTAGGAAGTTATTTACCCTATAGCTGTGGTTAAGAATTTCTTTTTCTTTTGGATGTCTGGTTACAAAATAACTCCATTAAGGAAGGTGTCTGCTGAAGCAAATATCATAAAACATGCTCTACATTCTCAAAGTAGTATGTGTTAAGATTATTAGGTGATTATGACCGTGGTGAGATGAGCTTTTAAGATAAATATTTGAGGGCTGCCTCACAGAAGACCTATTATAGCCCTGGGTTACCTCACCAGCATTCCTGATCAGACCTTTCAGAGCAACCCAGGACACCAGCCTTGGAGAGGAAGCAGTTCCTTTGTATCTATGGGTACAATATCACGTAGCTCTTAGGTTATGCATCATAGCATAAGAAATATACTACCTTTTATTAAGAAGTGAATTAGTTCAATGGGTATTCCATGCACCTAGTAATCACTGATCCTGTGAACCTGGTTTCTGCTCAAGTTTCTGCACAATGGGATGAAGTGACTGACAAGTCCTCATACAAAGCCTGGCTGTGCTCTCCATGTCTGGGTCTTGCTCTGAATTTACACACCAGGCTGGAGGAACAGCAGCCTCGTGCTTGTGACAGTGCCCTAGACACAGGAGTGCTGGTGCTCAGTAGGACTTGATCCACTTTAATATCTGTACAGCTCCCTGAGTCCCACTGTACACATTTTAATAACAGATCAGGCCAGCCAATGCAGACATTGTATGTAAAGTCCAGAGATTACGTGTTCTGCTGCTAAATGTAATTTCACCTGATTCATGGTATCCTGAAAAATGAAAGACTGAAGAGACGTATGGCAGAGTTAAATAGAAGTGCTTTCCTCTTCCTAACACCAGCCTCCCTGTTCTGTCTGTCTCCTCCTGCTCTCCACCCAGCCAAGCCTAAATTCAAGATAGGTGTATGTGGACATTGTTCATCTACTTGCTTGTGCAGTATCTAGCAAGTATTTTTTGTATAGTGTTGTTACAGGAGAAATATCCATGCTATACTAGTAATCAGTAATGCCTCCTGTCTCCCTGAGTAAAAGTTTAGAATGTAAAAAGGGGGTGAGTGCACACAGTGCCTTCTCCCACCTCTCGGTATTAACAGAGGATCTGTAGGGTTAAAACCACAGAAAGTTTTGGGCCTGGAGTTTAGTCTTTTGCATCTTTCCAGGTCCTTACATTAAGACCTGCCAAAAGTCAAGAAAAAGTCATCTTATTTTCCCTAAATTATTTTTGTACTAGCCCATCCCAGGAACCCTGTGTACTTTCCATTGAGTGGCAATGGTCCTGTTTGCTTTTTCTGCAAAGATACTGTGGTTTGATTTGGTTTTCTGCTCTCTGCGGCTGGTGTGATATAAGAAATTAAGTCCAGGTGAGCCACATTTGGGTTAGAGCAAGCCCATGTGTAGAGGGAAGTTTTTCCATATGTTTGGTCTCCTCTGGGTGAGCACTCCGGTCACATACATAACCCTGGAGCACGCTGTCAAACCAATAATTCTGTAATACCTACCAAACTCAAAGTGAAAACACTGGGCTTTAAAATTGCTCAACGTCTCTTGCAGCATGCTCTTGATAGGCACAGAAAGCAGCTGCATTTAAAGGAACCCAATACCTTGCTGGGAACAGTACCTTGGTAACATATAGTTCTAGGTCCTCTGAAGCTGGTGTGAGAGAGAGGAAAAGCCAAATGGCATTGCGAATGAGAACTTTGAAATTAAATGAAATTTAGAGAAACGTGAAGATGAGAACTTTTGCTGACAGCTTTAATGCTGCTGGGAAGCTGTCCTCCTGTATTACAGCACAGAGCTATACATTACAAATACCAGAAAGTACTACTTGGCAGAACACATAGTTCTGTTTTTAAATGGAATTTTTTTTTTTTTTTAACACATTACCCTTGGTGATACTGTATCAAATTAAAAGGCTCAGGAGCTGATCCCTTGCCTACTTATCCTAACTAGTATAATTCCTTTTTCCAAGATATCCCAAATTTGCCACAGTGTATGGAAGATGAAGTCAGGCCTTCTGGGTATGAAAAATGCAGGTTAGTTTGTGGTGTAAATATTTGTCCTTCACATAGATATTCTTAACAGCATAGGGTTTCTCATTATAATCAAATTGCAACCCAGTTGTCCTCTGGCAATTCTTATTGATATTTCCTTTCTTCTGCTGATGACCATTCCTTTTTGTACTGAGTATCATAAAAGTGTTGTTTTTCAAATTATATCGGCTGCTGCTGCTGCATTTAGAGGCCCTGGAGTCTACATGGATCAAAATTCCACTGTGTGAGGCCTTATACATAATAAGTTACAGTCCTGGTCCCAAGGGATTTATAGTATAATTTGACAAGGCAGAAAAAGCAAGGAGAGAGATACTGGGCAGTATTTTCAAGTGTCCAGTGTTCACAATGACGTAAAAGGATGAAGCTCATTGAAAGGCAACAGACTTGGGACTCTTCGTTGTTTTTTCCACTTACAACTGATTGTATGTATGCCCTACCCTGTTTATGTCAAATACCTTGACAGAATATCAGCTGTCTCAGACCTGAGTCATAAAATCCATTAAACACCCTGAAGGATTTTAAAACTACTTTAAGTGTTACTGTAGTAACCAATGTGCCTATTTAATTGCCATACTGTCACTTGAGTATTTTGTTAGTCCTCTGACATCTCATTTGTCACAATCACAGATGGAAATACCTGGGTCAGAAATGCATTTAACTGTACTGTATCTTTTCCACTGTAAATACATGTCTTTGGGGTTGTTGCATTTCCCACATAGTTCTACTTCAGCAACCAGTTATATCAGTGTTCTAAGCCCCTTTAACACTATATGTTATCAAGGATACACTTTAGCTTGCTTCTCTTGGAGATTTTCCTGTACACATTCCAAAATGAGAGAGTGGAACTGTTTTGGCACAGATGGAAATGCACATTGTTTCTTAGACCTTTCATTTTTTGGGAAATCTCTTTAACTGGAATTTCTTTAACTGAACTAGTGGAATGCAGATGCAAATTTACAGAAGATTATATTTGTCTGATTTATACTGAAAATAAGAAAGTCAGCTTGAGGATCACGTGCCAGAGTTGTAGGAACTTTTTAAAGTTGTCTTTCTTCAAGGAAGTTCCCTCCAATCTTTCATCCATTTTAAAGACCTAACACTAGCAATTTCCTAGTTTTGTGTGTGGAACTACCATACTTATCCCTGGATGCTTATAATGTGCATGTCACTCTGACTGAACTGTAAGAATTAGTCTTCTGATTTAAAGCTTGTTTTAAAATGCCTTGTAGAAAAGAAAAAAAACTTGAACTATTTTCCATTCATCCATAGCTATATTTAAAACAAACTGTCATTTATTTTTCTTTAATTAAGTCTCTCCATTCTACCCACCAAACTATTTCATTAATGCCACAAATTGTAATTAGGCTTTTTCCGAGGAAACTACTCATACAAGGCATTGTCTTTGTCTTCCTCTTTAGAACAAGCAAAGCTGGATTTTTTGCATTTCAGAGAGTTACAGGAGGATTTTGAAGGGCATATCAAATGTCAAATTCCCCTGTTCTGGAAAGATCTGTCAGACAGCTGACTGATCAAAGGATAAATGCACACCAACTCACCTTCTGGAGGGCCAGCCACTGACAGGTTGTGACCACACTGAGCAGTGACACCAGTTAATTGCCTGACACATTGTGGAGATGTCGGCAATGCATTATTCAAAATAAAACCCACATTTCTTAGACAGTTTTCTTGCTGTAATAGATCACAGAATCATAGAATCAGAGAATGTATTGGGTTGGAAGGGACCTTCAAAGGTCATCTAGTCCAACCCCCGTGCAGTAAGCAGGAACACCTTCACTAGAGCAGGTTGCTCAGAGCCCTGTTTAGCCTGATCTTGATTGCTCTCAGGGATGGGGCTCCAACCACCTCTCTGGGCAACCTGTGCCAGTGTTCTACTACCCTCATCAGGAAAGATTTCTTCCTTATGTCTAATCTAAATCTACCGTCTTTCAGTTCAAAACGTTTGCCCCTTGTGCTATCACAACAGGCCCTCCTAAAAATTTTGTCCCTATCTTCCTTATAAGCCCACTTTAAGTACTGAAGGGCCACAATAAGGTCTCTCCAAAGCCTTCTCCAGGCTGAACAACCCCAACTCTCTCAGCCTGTCCTCACAGGAAAGTCAATAGTGTGTATAATAAAAATTGACTTTGCGGAACTCAATGCTGTAAAACTTCACTTTGGAAGCAGGCCTCCAACTGTATGTAGTGATAAATCCATAAAATACAATCTCTGTTTGTACTTGCAGAGCTCACAATTATACTACATATACATCATATTGCCTTTAAATATAATAAAATGTAACTGAAAATACATGAAAGCATATTAAAAATAGGGTTTTTTTCATACTTTTCATACCTTTAAATGTCCATGCCATTACATGTAAAGTAATATTAAACAAATAGATAAGCAACACATTTAGGCAGGCTTTTGCATGGCTTCCTGCTACTGCTTTGCCCCTCAGCTAGCAAGGCTGCTCACTAAAGGCATCACAAGCAGCCCAGAGACAGGCCTACAAGCACATACATCATTTCTCATGCTGAAGATCCAGGAAAGTACACTGTGCTATCAGGACCGTGGAATTACTAATTTGTGATTTATCTTCTGTGAAATGACTGCACAAATAAAAAAAAACATGTAAAAGAGGCCAAGTGGCAG
Organism: Antrostomus carolinensis; assembly: GCF_000700745.2. NCBI lineage: Eukaryota > Metazoa > Chordata > Aves > Caprimulgiformes > Caprimulgidae > Antrostomus > Antrostomus carolinensis. Next base: position 21,214 of record NW_010315483.1, read on the forward strand.
TAATGGGAGATTTTAACTACTAGCAATCAACTGGTACATTAGGAGGAGGAAATAAACTGGAAGCTGGTGATGTCTGGTTTTTGACTTAATACAGAATATGCATTAAGTGTAAAAGGCTGGAATAAAGCCCGGATTGCAGACAAGGGAGAATGAGGTTTAGGAATAGTCAGGTGGTTGGGAAAATGAGGAAGATATTTTTCCACATCTAATTTCTTTGACTCTCTGCTATACAAACACAAATGGATGGCACAGTTACCTAACATAAAAACAATTAAAAATTTACCCAAATGAATTTTACCCCATCATCACTGCTGTTTGCAAAAAGGATAAACTCCTTTTTCCTTCCTTGTGAATGCAATGTGTCTGTTGGATTGTCCTTTCAGACAATCAGTGTGTCTCTCTCTCTCTTATGCAATTTGTGCTGATCCAGGTTTCAAAATTATATGTTATGGAGTATGTTATAGATTACATGGCATGGAAATGCCCCATTGGATCATTTCCTACAGGAGTCTTGCATACAGCCACAGTAAATAGAGTGAAATGGGATCAAAGTCAGATATATATAAACTATAGCAGAGCTACATAAATGAGAATAAATGTAGGGAGGGTTGTCTAGTAGTTGGGGCTGGAAATTAATTCTTTAGGAACTCTGGACTGTATATATGATTTTGCCTCAGTCCTACTTCATTACTTTAAAATTATGTATTAGCTCTATTCCCCTGTTTACTTTCTCAGACAGGGTAACTGTAATTGCTTTGTAAATTGTTTTACATTATTAAAATAATTTTACTATTTTTTTGAGCTAACATGTAGAAAACTAATGCCTGATGAAAACTGGCTGTACAATAAATCACTGCGTCCACATGGACATATACTACTTCCCACAAGAAAAATGAGTGACAGCACACACTTACATGCTTAAACCCCAAGCAACACTAAAACTCAGAAGGCTCACATAAGACTCAATGAGCCAAGAGTACTCTTTAAATTCTAATTTTTCTGCCCTATATTTCCTGTATTTTCTTTAAATAACTGAAGGAAGCAGGTTCCCTGGGGATGTAGTTCACTATATGTAATGATGAGAATTTCAGCCCTAGCAGTATTACCTATAATAAACAACACAGAAACTTATAATCACAGAATGGTTTGGGTTGAAATGGACCTTTGAAGGTCATCTAGTCTAACCCCCCTGCCATGGCCATAGTCAGCTTTCAATAGATCAGGTTGCTCAAAGCCCCATCCAACTTGATCTTAAACACTTCCAATGATGAGCATCTACAACTTCTCTGGGCAACCTGTTCCAGTGTCTCACCACCCGCATAATAATAAAAAAAAAATTATTCTCTATGTCCTATCTAAACCTGCTCTCTTTCGGTTTGAAAAACCATTGCCCCCTGTCCTGTCACTACAGGCCTTGGTAAAATGCCTTTCTCCATCTTTCTCATAAGACCCCTTATATATTGAAAGGTTGCAATATCATCTCCCTGGAATCTTATTTTCAGCCTGAACAACACCAACTCTCTCAACCATTCTTTGTAGGAGAGGTGTTACATCCCTCTGATCATTTTTGTGGCCCTTGTCTGGATCCACTCCAGCAGATTCATGTCTTTCCTGTACTCCAGGCCCCAGAGCTGGATGCAGTACTCCAGGTAGGGTCTCACTAGAGCAGAGCAGAGGGGCAGAATCACTTCTCTCAACCTGCTGGCCATGCTGCTTTTGATGCAGCCCAAGATACAACTGGCTTTCTGAGCTGCAAGTGTACGTTGCTTGCTCATGATCAATTTTCCTCCACCAGGACCCTCAAGTCCTGCTCCACAGGGTTCCTCTCAATCCCTTCATCCGCCCAGCCTGTATTGACACTGGGAATTGCCCTGACCCAGCAGAATATTGCATTTGATCTTATTGAACTTCATGAAGTTCACGTGGCCCCACACCTCAAGCCTGTAAAGGTTCCTCTGGATGGCATCCCTCCCTTTAGTGAATCAAGTGTACCACTCAGATCAGTGTCATCCACAAGCTTGCTGAGGGTGCACTCAATCCCACTGTCCATGTCATTGATGAAGATATTAAATGGTACTGGTCTCAGTATGCATCCTTGAGGGACACCACTTATTACTGGTTTCCACTTGGACATTGAGCAATTGACTATAACTCTCCAGATGCAGTCATCCAGCTAGTTCCTTGTTCATCTAACGGTCCATCTGTCAAACCAACCTGTCTCCAATTTAGCAGGGAGAATGTTGTAAGGGACCATATCAAAGGTCTTACAGAAGTCTAGATGAATTACATCTTTATCAAGAGACTGGGTGTGAAGTACCTGGCACAGGGTTGACATATTCTTTATAATTTATTCATTTTCATTTCTGGAGTAGGACTGAGTTAGAGTCATTGATACAACCTGCATTTCTTAAAACAGGCATCTCCATACCTTGCTTGCTTCAGTGCTGCTATCAGAGGAAGCAGCACCAACAGGTGGCATGGGATCTACGCTGCGTAGGTGCATGTACAGGTTGAGGTGTCTAGTTGCTTGGATTACACATTTCTAAGCACACCACTTAATAGCTGCAGGCACCAGTGCTGTGGATATGATGCCCAGGTAGTATTTCTTAAAACACACTGTAGTCTATTGGAAGGAAGGAGATCAGTCGGGTTATGTGCAGAAGCTTGAAACATTGCTAGCTTGGAAAAGTGCTTGTGCAACAATTAAGACTTGCTCTTGACAAGGTCATCAGTCTAGTTTTGTTTTTTTGTTTTTTGTTTTTTTTTTTTCTTTAGGACTGATTAACTGAAAATAGGACTGATATCAGAAAACTCTCTTTTTCAAGAGCCAACACTCTTAACTTAATAAAAAAACTTCCATATCGGCTATGTTTATTCTATAGAAAATGTGCATGGCCCTGAATACAGAGCATGGGGTATAGTATCCAAAGCCCAGCTGAGAGGAAGACTCTTGAGCTAACTGTTTTGCACATGTTGAACTGCAGAATATGTGGGTAGTCTGCCCTGCATGTGAGTATATCTTGTTGTACTTACCTTTGCCACACCAGGACTGTAAGGCATAGATAGCCCATGATGTGGCTCAAGAGCTTATTTGACAGTCCCAGCTGAGCAATTTATAAGCTGACAATAAAGTAAATCACTGTCTCTATTCATCCATTCATTTGCTCTTCTGTTTTTTGCACTCGTGCCTGGACTTTCCAGCTACGACCTGAACCACAGCATCTTCGGCAGCCTCTCTGAGTCTTGAAGTCTCCCACTGCTCTTTGCACTTCACCTCTGTTGCTCCTGTCTAGCAAGGGATTTTCCACAGTGCTCTGTGTTGTTGGTGATTCTTTTCAATAAGTTCTTAAAAAACAGCCAAACCCGGAACCACTTGATTTTACTATTGGTAAACAATCTTGAGTCTGGCTTCACAATTATTACCGATTCAGGCTGATTCACTCTACATTTGTAACAAAGGAACAGACCTCATTTTCTTAGACTGGTTACATCTGCACTCATACTGTTAGCAGAGATTCAACATCAATGTTAATCACCTAAAGTGTAATACGCAAACTCAGTGTGGCCCCTGTGGGTGACACCTTGTACAGGGCTATATTTTTACGGCTTGTCCCTGGAGACCTCTCAGGTTAGGCCAAAAAAATTGCCATTGCTTGATGTTTAATAGCTTGGACATTATTGTGGAGCCTGTAAAACCTCACCCCTGCTGTTATGTGGGTTCTTCAGCAACTGTACAATCAGCATATTATAGCTGCAAAATGTTTTTCTCAGTCAAGGGAGCTGTAATATGAAATAAATATTTAAAATAACTATTATTAAGGACTTTTGTCCACAGGCATTCACTTGCATAACTGCAGCTGTAAAATCGCTTCCACTGGTGTTTTTTTGGTGGGCTATTTATTGTCATACAAATGACAAAGCAAAAGTACTGACTTTTGATGGATGAGTTCACTTTAATTCTTTGAAAACTGCTCACTCTTTCATAGCTCAGAGCTGTAGCATATCAAGGAAGGAGAAGCATTTTGGTGTTAACTTCATACCTTGTGATGTTGCACTTAATTACTGTGGATGGAGTCCTGCTGACCCTCTTGACGTTAGTGGTTGGCATGACTTTGATCATAGGTCATGTCCACAAATTTATAAGTAGATTACAAAGAATTAATTTTTGCCTCAATCCATTCCTGTTTCTACTCTGAATTGAAAACAGAAGTAACTACAGAAATGCACCATAGTTTAGTTATGTTTTGCACACAGGACAACAGTCATTGGTCTGGGAAACTTCCTCTCTGGAGAAACAGAGATTATGTTTTTTCATCACAACTGTGTGATTCACATACTAATGACAAATCTGTAAACCCTAGAAAACTCTCTTGGATGCATCGATGCATTCTGCCAACAGACTAGGGAGGCCTGTAGTGGAGCAAAATCTAACTGACATTGTACCTGTCAAATTGAAGCAAAACCAGCAATAAATCTGTGTTACCCCCAGCAAAATGTGGTTTTCAAAGCCATAGAAAGTAGTTAAGATAGGGAGCCATAAAAAACAAACAAACACTTTTATATACTACGTCCCATGTACATATACCACATGGATATACTCAACATGGAAACCAATGTCTTGATGTCTGTTAAAGTCTCCAGTGAGAATGACAAAATCCTCAAGAGGTAAATTGACTAATTCCTCACAAATAACTGCTTCGTCCTTAAGTTAAATGTCATAGTTATTCACTAGGTTGGGTAATAAAGTATACACAGAAAGAAGAGGAAAAAGCCAATACTGCTCAGCAATACAGCCCAAGGCTTGTTACTCCATTTCAGGAAGATACAGGGTTGCAGGATTTCAGCTGCAATCGAAATCACTGGAAACAGCACGCAGCAGCTACCCAGCAGGACTAGGCTTTCACAGCAAAAAATTCAGCAGTACATTTAACTGTAATTTCTCCATATTATTTTTTCTGACAGTTTCCACTGAAAAGACAAAAATATAATAGTATTGCCATATAAGTACATCTACATATGTCCTTCATCAGAGTATAGTACCAGCATCACATTTAATACAGAGAAAATGAAAGTTAAGAGTGAACTTTTGGCCCAAATAAAGTCAGTGGGAGCTTTGCCATGGCCTTCAGAGGACCAGCTTGTTACCACAGGTATTCAGCCTGGGTCAGTATAACCCATTCTTATTTATGGACTTTATTTGTGAACACATTTTTTTCTTTAGTGGTTAGAGTGTGTTGAAAATACTGACCTTCTGAGCTAAAGAAAATTGAAAGAAGGGGGGGGAGGGGAAGAAGTAAAGTGATTTGTGTACATGATAAAAGCATTTTTCTGCAATAACACAGCATGAGGTCAAGCATTACACAGGTTGCATTTGCCATTTTATATCCCCTGCCAGACGAATACAATCCGGGGCCTGTTACCCCTGCCTGCAGTACTGTTTCATAGTTATGAAGTCATGACAGCTGTGATTGCTGGTGTGGACAATAAAGTCTGTGGAAAAAGTCTGGATAGCTTCCCACTGCACGCTGGCCAAAAATAAGTTAGCTGGAATTAAAGCAGAAGAGGAGAAAGCGTGCAGGGGGAGAAGAGCAAGGGGACCTACCAACATTTTAGATTGAGACACAGGCTGAGGCACAGTGACTCCAGAACAGATCCTGGCTCCACGCCTGTCTCTGTGGGATCCTGGAATTGATGAAAAGTTCGAGGTGTAACCGAGAACCCATTTTAGCCAAGTGGAACCTACCTCATGGAAATTGGTACTTCCCATTTCCTGCTTCCCTGGAGATTCACAAGTCATTTGAATTAATTTCACTCCAAGCTTAACAATAACTGCGCAAACACACCACCTCGGTTCTTGCACCTGAGGAAACATTTTATATGATCTATAAACTCAATGTCCCACTTGAACGTGGGGAGCAGGTGCTAATCAATAACGTGTTGCCAACATTTAAACAAGAGATCTCCACAGACATAGTCTCCCTTAGCTGTGGCAAATGCCGCTGCTCCATCTCCCTGTGGGTTCAGGGCTGTATACATTTGCAAAGTAGGATCTGATTTCTTCTTTCCTCATCTACCATCTGTGGAAAATTTTTTTCTTGTATCATCCAAAGCAACAATGCTTTTCAAATTGCTGTTAATGGAAAATGTTTCTGTTCCGTTTGTGAAAAACAACATAAGGGTATTCAGAATAGTATAACACGAAGTGAGTAATGGTTTAGTTCTGCACGTTGGTGTGTAGGTACCAGGGAGAAGATTGCCAAGATTTTTTATTTTGCATCTAGTAACTGATACTTGCTACAGTACGAGATTATCATGAGAGTGAGATATGTACTCTTCAGAATACCTTGGAGGAACCTCGCAAGGTGGTCACTTCTGCCAGGGATGACAATGAAATATCTAGAGAGGCTGCTGTGTTGGATACAGAGTGATGGAGGCTGATTGCAAACCTTTTACAGGCCATGAAAGGTTTGTACTCTGTGCCACTCTGGCATATTTGTTTGCACTCTATGCCACTCTGGCATATTTGTATCTTTGATTTATCCAGGTAGACATTATAATTTTAATTCAATCACATTATGTTGAACATGATTGCTTTGAACAGGGTGTTTCCACTCACCCCAGGAAGCAGCAAGTGTGGTAAGCAAAAGCTGCTGAGAAAAAGGATCAGACAAAAAAGGACATAAGGAAGACTAAAAAGGAGACCAGCATTTTAAGTTCAACCAAAATGTCCATGACTGTATTCAAAGGGAAGGGTGTACTTCTGCCTGACATGGGAAGATCTTTGACTCATTCTCACAATGACAATTCACAGGGGCCTAACAATGTTATGACAATGACCTATTTTAATTTCATGTCTCAGAAACTGTCCCTTGCCTCAAAACCCCACTAGACGGTGATAAAGTTCAGTAGCACACACCAGTGACAACAACAGCAATGATTTTTTCTTTTTCTTTGTCCAGCTCATGTGGAAGAACTCACCTTTACCTTATTTAGAAAGAAACTTTTATATTATGAAACTATTTTAACACAGAGACAGACTGCAACTGATTGACTTTTCTGTATTTGTTTATTACTTTAAAATATTTGAAGCCAGAAAAAAAATAAGATTAGAAAATTAAACATAGTTAAAGCTGTATGCAAGGGGAAATTTAGAGAATGAATGAAATGTTCCCCTTCTGTCTGTCCTCCCTCAGCAATTGCATCACCACCATAGCACCTCCTTCTCACAATTGCATGGGCTCTTGGGAAACAGCTAGCTTGCCATCATTAGACAAGAAAAAAGAGATTAATGGGGAATTTTAAATACTTGTTAAAAGCTGCTTCTTCAAAGCCACCTAACAGCCAGGGCCTTGTGCAGGGCTAAAGGACAGGTAAGAAAATGTGAACTGCTGCTTGCACTTTGAAACGGTAGACAATGGGACCAGTAAGAGTCACTAACAAAGCCAGAGAAGTATCACCAAGGGCAAAGTTTGACACACTCTGTCATGGTAATTACACATACTTCTTTTTCCTGCTGTTTTCCTTCACCATTTTGTTCCTTTGCATTTGTTTTCTCCCTCTGTCTTTGCTTGAGCTTTTGGGAGAGAAATGGAGTCTCTGACAATAAAACAAACACTTTGTCATCTCAGCGAGAGGACAGAACCAAGGCTGCATTTGACCAGAGCAGAACATGGAAGTCAGCCGCCTCAAAGCCAGGGTGACATTGTTTCCAGCACTGGACAAAGCCCCCACCCACCAGAGGTGGTCACCTCCCCCAGGCTAGTTCCTGCTGTAAATAGGACAGCACAGGAGGAAAACAAAGGAACCTGTGAATTGAAGCACTGGATTTTAAGACAACCAAAACGTGCAGGCTTTTTTCAAAATGAGCATCAGCACACTTGCAAGCAATTGGGTTGAGAAAGGAGGGAAAGGAACATATGAGGAGTGTTCAGACAGCAGAAGTGCATTGCCCTGGCATTGCAGCTACAGGCTGAGATGTTTTATTTATTTGTAATTATGCTGGTTCTCAGTCTGCTAGATCAGACTGGGAGAAAAACTAGAACATCACCTGCTCTGCAGCCTCTTCCTGTTAATCACAGAGATTTGTCCTTGGAGTACTTTTTCTTTTAAAATTTGTCAGTAGTTTGAATACCTTTGATTTATGTGAGACTACTGCTTCTCTGAGTCCTTAGCATTATAGCAGAACAAAAATGGGTTGAAGAGACAAAGCTATTTTTCCTTGAGGCAGAGAAGAGGGGGTTGGGGTTGAGTGAAGACAGGGAAGGGTAGCCCTTGGTGCTTGTCAAGCCCACAGGGCAGCACTTTGTTTTTTCCTGTCTTTAAGGTTTTGTTCTGTATCATGACTGCTCCTCGGCTTCTGGGACTGACGTTTTCAGTGGCAATTTCCGTACACAGACACATGCAGGCATTGTAAATAGACATGAATGTGATCGCTTGCTGTATGTGACATGGTCCAGTTGTATTTGCTTAAATTAGAAATCATAGGCATGCTTCTCACCCCTTCCTGTTTTCCCATTGATCTCAGTTTGTTCATTGTATTTACCTTGCATTGCCCAGCTGCCTGAACTTGAGGCTAGCATCAGCCCTGCATCTGATCAGTGTGTCCTTGCTACTGCTTGATCGTGATTAGGATTTCATTGAACTGGTTAATCCAGCTGAAGTTAAGAGATGGATCCAAAAAGTAATATGAACCTCATAGATTTTCCTTTCGTCTGTTTTCTCCCTATGCACAAAAGCACTAGATTTCCATGTCTGTTGTCATGCATTATATTCTGTGGGACTACAGTCTGCGGTAAATGTGAATGACTGTGCACAAAGGAATAACCCAAAGAAGCATTGAGCAAGAGAGATGCTGGCCTCTTCTCATAAACACAAGTTCTCAAATTCTCATGTTTTCAACCTTCATGTAATCCATAATCCATTGAAATAATAATCCAGGGAAAACAAATTAAATCAAAAGATTTAATTGCTGGGTGGAGGAGAAATTAAATGAACAAAACAATTTTTATTTTCTTTATCCACCAGAAGGAACCTCCAAACCAACCAGGTTTCTATTTTGAGTAAGAAATACTCACAATTGTTTACAATGTTTGTGGAAGGGGTGAGCAAATTCTTTCTGCTTTTATTGCCCCAACCCCATGAGGGATGAGAGGTGCACAGGAAAAGGCACCAGTTTTTGTGATTGGCAATTTGTATTACACATGCACAACCAAACAGAAATGCAGAAACATTGAGAAAAGGTACAAAGGCGACAAGTGGAGCTGGACCCCAGTTTGCTCTGTTTCAATATGGGCTATAGGTTTTACCAATGTTTGCCCATGAGAACAGGGTAGGTCAATATACTGCCATTATAGAAACTGCGACCATGTGACTCTCATTCCAAGTCATGACATAAACTCCCATTAAAGATCACACTTTCCTTCTGTGCAAAACACTAGTGCACTGAAGGAAGAGTGCAGTCTTCTCCTTTAAAGCTGCTAGGCAGCAGAGAAGAAAAAGATCCCTGCAGTGTGCTGTGAGCTGTATACCAAACTCATTAGTGACTTCATCCCGTGAGCTGCCTTCTCTGGCCCTCATCCAGGAAAGCACAAAGTATACATTTAATTTTCAGCATGTGTGTAGAGTCATTAACTGCAAGCACATGCTTCCATGCTTTCCTCATTGCTGCTTTTGGTTCTGTTATTTAATCTAAAAGGCAGCAGTGGGTTTTAGGAGTTGAGAATGTTTTGGAGTGGACCTAAATTAAAGTGCTGAAACCTTCTCACTGCATATGAGAATAGCAAGACAGTAACATTCTTCTGATTTACATTATATTCCTGCCTGAATACTGTACTTTGAATGAGCTTTGTCAGGCAAACCTCTCTCTGTTTGCATGCATGTTGATTCATGCTACTAAACTGGGAGGCATTGGGAGAAGTGAAAAACTAACTGGCATGTTTACAGCAAATCATGTATACCGTTCTCACTTCAGCCACTATGTAGCTATCCTGCAGCTTTAAAGAAGTTACTTTTCCTTGAAGTTATAGCAGTGTTCTAGTAGAACAGTCTAGTCCAACTTCCAACCTGACATGCAGGTGGCTGCCTCCAGGCATGCATCTGCCTTGTCCCCATTTGGAATGGATCTGTCAGGAAGGAAAAGCCTTCCTGAGGCTGAATTGCTTATTTTGAGAGCTTCCTCTGCAACAGTCTCAGTGAGGAGCTCTGTGGACATTATTCCCCTCTGTGTCTCTGCTTGCAAGTTACCCTACAGTGAATCATGTGGGGAGACATGCAAAGTGAAGTCCTGGCTTCAGTGAAGTGGCAAAACATAGGCAGAATTAAACTTTATCTCATTTTCACAGTCTCTTCAGTGTCATTAAGAAATGACAGGTTTCTTCTTTGTATGCCTCCTTCTCAAGCTGATACAAGTACATTATTATGCCTACTTCATCTGTGAAAGAACCAACAGAGACAGTTCAGCACCATGGCCTCACACCAATGCGGTGGCAGAGGAAAAATTTAAAATTAAGCAGGTGTGAAATGGTGGGTTTGTGCCCAAGCCATTAGACAGTTCTGTTTCTTACGGGATCAGATAGGCATTCAGCAAAGGCAAGTGACTAAAGCTGTCCTGGCTCACCTCCATTTACAGGGGCTGCCTGTCCTCTCTGGTGTGAGCGTTGGGTGGGCACTGCAGGTGGGGGCTGCCCGACTCCCAGCAGCTTTTGTGCTCAGGAGCCCAGGGAGCTGCCAAGTATCAGTGCTCATGCCAGCAGCTTCTGGGCATGGGTAAGGCTTCAGCACCTGGGCAGGTGTGCTCAGGGACTGGCCTCTCTGGAAAAGCTGCTCTGCTTTACCATACTCACCATCAGTCCTGTTGGAGCATTGCAAATCAAGGTAAGTGTAATTTAAATCATCTGTTTCCTTTCCCCCAAAATAAATCTAGATCTGCCCTAGGAATTTGCAGAAAATTCCAATGTAGGGCTGAATTTATCAAAATTGGGTTTATCCACTACAAAAAAAAAAATCCTGATATTGCAGAAGAAGAGATTAGTGAGCATTAAGTTCAAGCTTGAAGTTCCTCAAGCAATTAAACTTTTTTTTAACCAACATTATTGGTCTCATATATGGCATGTATACATTTCAAAGTAAGCTCATTTGTACTGTTCTGTAATAAGAAACCATTGCATACGATTGAGGGGAAAAAAAAAAAAGGCGATACACTGTATGTGCCTGGTATTTTTAGAAAGTTCTATGGAGAAAAAAATAGGTACAGGCACTGAGATTTATTAAAATGTGAGTGCTTTTTGAAGAGGCCAACTTTACTAATGAGACAGCCTGAAAACCAGAGACTGTCCCTTCTGGCATATGTGTATCATATGAAAGCCAGTAATTTTTTATTATCTCAGTATTCCCAGAAATGATACTAAGCTGAGACACAGCTCCAGTTAACATAAGCATCAAATGTATACTGGGACCCTTTAATGCTAGAACAATAACCCAGCTTTATTACAGTTCTTATTGATAATATGCGGGTTGTGCTGGTATTTAGTCATAAGTACATAAAATCATTGTTTTTCTGCTGTAATCATTAGCTGTGCAGTTACAAGGGACCAATAATAAGTTTGTAAGCAATTAGTGACAAAGATTTTTTTTTTTTTGTGGTATATAAATAGAGTAAAAGCCCTAGGCTAATTTTACCAGCATGTTCATATGATATCACTTCCTGAAAATACATGGAAGTGTTTTTTAAAAAGTATATACACAAAGCAGAGGCTGTCCAAGTCCTACAGAAAAAATGACCTAGAGAAATACACTGATTTTCTACCTCAGAAACCTGATTTAACATTGAGGTCATTGAGAGAATTCAAGCAAAAGTGCTGTTTGTGTCTTGCTGCAAGGCTAGAGAGCATTTCTTTTGCAGTGAGTGGCCTGCTTAGAGGACCACGATTCAATGGCAGTGTTTTCTGAGTCACTCCACTGATTTTGCAAGACTTTGTTTTCCCATTTTTCCACACTGTCACTTTACATAGATCGGAGCCAAATATGCTGAGTCTCTGCTGTAAATTACCAGTAGGCAAATCTGAATTAATTCAGCTGATTTTACAGCCTATTCTACTAAGTTTACAGGCTTCATTCTGAACTTACCCCAGCACAGCCAGATGCAAAATTTGGCCAGTTTTATGTTTGTAAGAAAATATAATTAAGTATGACAGATGTGTTTATCCTAGAAAATATTACTGTACTGTTAAGAAAGACAGCAAAGGTAGTTATGCCACTCCTTAAAATGCACAAACCCTTTTTACCATGTCCTAAAATCTCTTCTGACTTTTTTCTAGTTTGACCAGATACACCACAAATTTTCTAAAAAAAATGACTTGTGATTGACTTGGAAAACCTTTTTTTTTTTTTTTCCCTGGCAGAAGTCTCTTATGTCCCTAGCTTTTGGCCAACAAGCTTAATACTTTTCTTGAGATTCTGGATGGAAATGCCACTAAACGGCTTTTTGCATGGGTAACTGGTTTTGTTCTTGAATCTTTATGTGGAATAGTGTCAAAATTCCTGTTATCGCTTGGTAGGAGTGTTATTAAGAAGAATGTAAGAACCAGCCTTGATCCAACCCCAAAATCAAAGTGATGCCATTGAAACTGGCTCCAGTAAACTTATTTATTTCCATTTCTTCTGTAGTATCTGGATTTGGCTAGCATCAGAGCTTCTGAAATGCAGTGAAGAATGCTAAGAGGTCTTACAAAATTCTGATGAGCTTTCCCATCAATTCCTGTATAAGCGAATGATCTTTTCATGAATACTGCTGGCTAAAATAGAGCAAAGGTGTAAAAACTCCCAACTTTTAAGTGTAACTCATCGATAATTACGAGGCCCTATGTTTTCTTCACATACTTCATAAAAATATGATTTTAAAATCTTTGCCAATAATACAAAATTCCTGAATGCTTGGTATCACATCACCAGGGATGGTAAGGTGAAATGTCACTGTGGCATTTTTGGGTCACTCAGCCATTCTCCTAAGCAGGGTTACAGACTGAAGCCATTTTTGCGACACTTCTGATGAAGAAGATCAAAATGATCCTGATGTTTACTTTAAGGAGATCTCTTTACATTAATCTTTATTTAACTTTGAATTGAAATGCTACAAAGATAATTTTACCACTCCGAGCATGCACTACAGGTCTGTAGACTACCAGGGTCTATAGACTGGTATCAGGAAGCTGTTGCTCCAGAGATTCGACTTACCTGGGTAGCTTTCACTGGAATGCTTTTTGGCAATACAGCACGCACACCTTCAGTTTCTTCTAGATCTCTCTCTACAGAGCCATGACATAACATAGCGAAGCCATGTTTCTCAGCCTGGGTAGTTTCTTACCCTCATAGTCTGAGCTATGCTTCCTGTTTCTGGCCAGAAAATAAGATACAGTATAATATAACACGATATAATAAGATAAATACAGGCGACCTTATAGATAAGAATGACCAACTCTTATGTGTCACTCTGAGCATCCACTTCTGTAACTGCACAGGTCTAAAGCAAATGTTGGAAGAAGTTTCACGGACAATTATGTTAGGAATTCGTTACTAGCATGGGTGGAAGTATACTACATCATGACCAACACTGAGACAATTACTATGCTTTTAAAGAAGTGGCAAAACCGTATTTTGAGTAAAGGAACAGCTCTGTCAGAAGCACCAATTTGCTGGCATAAGCACATATATCTCTAAGGGTTTTGACCAGCAAAGTGTTGCCAGTCAGTGCTTGCACCCTGACATTCACACCTCTGTACCCTGACTGGCACAGTTATTTTGGTACATGCCTGTGATGATGAGTATCACAGAAGGAAATTTTTCACACTCTTTTTACACTACTGCTGAGTAGTGCAGAATTTGCAAATGTCAGATGATCACAAAAGCAGTAGATGTGCAACCACATTCACGACTGTATCTGCTTTCTTTATTTCTTTAAGCCCCTGTAAATCTGAATTTTAAAATACAGATAAATGAAATATTCTTACAATTTAATCACTCCTTTCCTGGATACATTGGAAGGTGTTGTGCAAGGCTAAAATCAGGTCTCTTGTGAGCTCATTAATAAATTACTGCCTTTGCCATTAAGATTCCTGCACGCTGAGAGACAGGGCATGTAGCACATCCACCCTCACCCATTTGCTCTCTCTTGGGAAGGTGCTGTAGAAAGAAATGTGAAAGGATATCTGAGATCTCGCTGATAAACACCAGTTTGAAAACTGCTGTCGATTTTAACCGAGCAGCAGTTCAGGTTTCTCAAGAGCAAAGCCTTTACTTCATCTGCAAAACCCCCTGGAAAGCATTTGTGGCACTAGCCACAAACTGGTGTCTGCAACCACTGTTTTTCATTACAGTTGCTGCAGCAATGCTGGGCTCCAGCATTCCAGTGGAGATTTGGACCTATATTAAATTAAGCACACACATACACACACACAAAAAATAAATTTAAGTAACTTTAAGGGTCAAAGTGAAACCAACACAAGCCAGCACATGGGAGTCAGGGCCAGGACGTCCTGTTCTCCACTTGCACTGCTGGAGAAGTGGTGGTAGCACCAGCAGCGGAGAGCTGGGTTAGTGGCACGGTGCCTGGCCAGCTCAGGGGTCCCAGGGAGCTTGCTTCTCCAGCTTGCCTGGCCTGCTGGAGGCTTCTCAGGCAGCCTGTCTGATTTCTCATAGTGAAACAAGAGTTAAGTATTACGAACTACATGTTAGGAGCTTTCACAAATAAATAGAAAGAGTATTAATTAGGAAGGTTATTTGTACTGTATCAAGTAACATAGTGGCTCCTTCAAATTTTTCAACTCTACTAGTCAAATATCTTACTGCAGCAACAGGAGCCGAGGCACATTTAGGGTTTGCTACCAGCTGCTGTTCTATTGAGTTTCTATTCTAAACTTGCTTTGCCTTATAACTTTCTAAAGTTTATGAAAAAAAATTTCCCTTCAAAAAAACAGGCATCTGAGTGGGAGGATTTACAATCAAGGGAGATATTTTTCTACCAGTTTTGAAAGGCTTTAGAGAGAGATTTTTGTAGTATTATTTTATAAAAAAAAAAAAAAAAAGTTTTGTCAGTGTGGAGAAAAAAAAACAGAAAGAAAATTAAAGTTAATGGACAGCTCTGGCTGAAATATAGCAGTGAATGCCAGTGTTCACTTAATTAATCTTTAACATTATTAATGCTTTATTGTTTAAGTATATAAAAGAGCATAAGGCTAGAGAGCTTGGTACTCATGATGAGTAGTAGTACCAGAGCTGTAGTTTTTCTCAGGGAAAAACTTCTTCAACTCTTTTTCATACGAAGGTAAAATACAAGAGATAATAAAATAGCTAGGAAGATGTCATTATAGAAGAAATACTGACTAAAACTGCGCCAGATTCTGGTGTCTGCCGAGCCAAATTGAGCTGGGTCACCTGATGGGAGCATATGAGTAGGTGGTAATTATAAAACACAGCCAGAGCCCTCTCCCCAGGAGGTGCTTTATAGGCAGATCCTGGGTGCTTGAATTTGTGCTCATCAGAGTGCCTTGCTCCTAGGGACCTTGTGGACGGCAGAAGGCAGCTAGAGGGGTTGATCTGTGATAGCAGAACCTCGTAAGGTGCTTTCAGAGTCAGGACGGTGGGCTAGCTGGAGGATGCAAGTGGGAGTCTGCTGCCTGGATCTTGCTTCTCCTCCTCCAGCTTTTGGCCACTCTGCAACTTGAATTTTCTTCTTTCCCTCTCTGCGTGAGGCACGGGTGTGAGCAGGCTGCATGCTTCCTTCTGCTACCTCTCTGTAAGGTCAGATCTCTTATCCTGTGCAGTCTGATGCACTTCCCCAGGAGCTGAGCTACTGCCTCGCAACCTGCCCTGGCTCAGCTTCCTGCCGATTGGTGATGCTTTGGGACAAAACCTGAGTGACAAGAGAGATTCAAGGATGGGGAGTGAAACGTCTTATTTAAGAGTTTTCATGAAGACAAGTCATCAGACCACAGCTCTGCATATCATCAAAAAGATGGCTCTTTGAGAAGTGTGTTTTGCCCTCTGCCATCTAGAAGTCTAATGACTAATGACTGCTCAGGATGACAATGGATAATGCAGGTGTGTAAAATGATGTTCTTGCTAGCAAGAATGGAGTATGAAAGTATATTTGCATTTGGAAAAACCATAAAAGAAATCAAAAGTGGAATAACAGCCCTGAGGGCACACTCAACTTCAGAAACTGTTGACTTCATAAATGAAAGTGAAGCTTGAAAATTTGTCATCTGTCCTGCAGATTCTGTAAAGTCAAGTTCCACTGCAACCCTATAGGAAAACTGACTGTATTGACTGCATCATCCCTCCCTATCGAGCTCATAAGTAAGCCAACTCTAAGTGAAGGAATAGAACGCCTTCTAAGGGGAGAAAAGAGTAAAAATCCTTCTTTGGAGGAGCTGTTATTACCAATGTCACTAAAGGGAGTGTACTTAACTCATTGGTATAGCAAAATGCACATCTTGATCTTGCCTCAATAGTACCTAGTGTTACTGGATCATCCAGTTGAAATTATCAATAAAATATCCAAAATTTATGCACGACAAGTAGTCTAATTGGAAATGAGAAAAAATGGTTAAGAGATTGTACTCCAGTATGCATTCAAAATTCTTTTGAGCTCCTGATGGTATTAAAGGGCCTATTTATTGCAGCCACAAGTGAATGCCACAGATTCCTAAGGAGAAATGTGGAAACCTTATCAGCAATTCTTTCTTTAAATTACATTGTGGGGAGGGGAGGAGCAGGAATCATCAAGGGAGAAACGTGAAAGAATAGACCCTGAGCCAGTGTTCACCCTTTCACCTAACATCTGGGCTCCAGATATCCATTGGTACATGTGAGTCACTGCAGATGCAATTGCAGAACATAGCAAGCATGCATTGCTTGATCTGGGGAATTTTGGCAAGGGGATATAGCAGAGCCCAAAGCTGTCACGATTTACTGAAAATTCATTTTCAGTCACAACTAGTTTCATTTTAAATCAGTAGGATTTTTCTTTAAAGTTTATTGGGTTTAGCCATTGATCCAGATAAATTTATGTTTCTGCAGGTATTTGCGCACTCAGCTTAAATCAATATTGCTTCCTTCCTGTGAGAGAATATGGCCCATGTGTGTCATTCGAGAAATAGCAAAAAGAGGAACTGTCAACAATTGGTCCCTAAATGAATGTGTGCTCACTGAGACCCTTACCTTTCTGTAAAGGTTAACAGAATGTGAGTGAACAATCAGTGGTAACAACTAAAGTATTTAAGGAAAAATTGTATTTTTCCTCATGCAGGAGGGGAAAAAAATGTATTAAAAGACAAAGAAATGAATGAATACCAGCAATAAATGATAAATTGCTGTATAATTTGAAGCTGGTTTCTATGAACATTGTATTTTTGATCTTTCCCATTTGTTGACAGATAGCTCCTTCTCGTCTAAGTCAGTAAAAAGTTATAATAATTTTTAAAAAGCCTTCAATGCCTTTAAAAACAGGCACAAGTGAATCCCTGAGAAATACAGTTGCCAAGGGCCAGCAGATCCTTAGTTTGGCAAGATTTTTTACTTATGTGCATTCTCTTTATAGCATCTGTCTCAACATTTGGAGATGTGCATACCTGTGTTTGCTCCATGAGCCCAGGCATGTACCTAGAGGTTTTGTGTTAAGGTCTGAATGTGCTTCATCGAGATTGTCTGTGTTGAATGGTTTCAATTTGTGGTGTGATTCACTTGAGTAACAGAGAAGATCCTGTACTGCCCACTTAAAATATTAGTCTGCTGTTACATTTTACTGTATCAAGCATCTCCCTGAGCATCTGGAGAAAGAGGTCTTGCGCTCATTGTTCATGGGACCATGTGTGTCTTCGGCCACTTATTCAAAGTTGTGTCAGGCTGCTGCCATCTGGCCTGCAGTGTATACAGGATCTAACACGATAAAGCAAAACCAACTGCAGATACGACATTAGCGAGCACAGTTCCTTGCGTTTCACGAAGACTTGAAATTTCCAATAGAGTTTTCCCAGATTAGTATCCATCCTCTGAGGTGAAGTAACAAAACAGATTTTGAAACATGACGATTAACTGTTACCATTAATGGACACAGTCCCTGAAGTAAATGAAGTTTTGTCTGCTCATTTATTAAGTCAGGTGTTTTAGTGCGCTATGTTTTAGTGTCTAATATGTAACTAATGACAATTAATGCATCATATGGACAACTGGTCCACACTGTGCTGTGACATTCATTTTACAGTAACTTTAGGTACACCTGAGAGCCACCAGCCTGTTGCAGCATCCTTAGCAATTCTGAAGCAAAGAAGCTATTTAGGACACCACTGCCCCATTTGGCTTTATATTCTTGAGTACTTCCTACTATGTTGACTGACTTACAAATGAACTGGAAGACCTGAAAACATAATTGGATGTCTGGAACATTTTTTAGGAAAACTATCATGTTTGAACTGTGGTGGCAGGACATTATAGTTCATTTGTCCAAGTTACATTTTCCTGAAGCCTAACTGAAAAATAAATAAATAAATAAATAAATACCATTGCAGCCCTAAGTTCAAATGCAGCCGTTTACAAACATACCCATCACTGTTCCATACTGCTACTATTAATTTTTACATGAAATCACCTCCATTACTAGGTACACATAAACCACAGTACAGCTGCTGGCAGAAGTACCGGACTTACTGCAGCTATAAAAGCAGCTTAGACACATTCAGGTAGAAAATCACAGTGCCTAACCTTTCAAAAGTTGAGGGCAATCCATCCTACACAGGGACCTCTGCAAATACCTCTGGCACTAGACTCCCATGGGGCCCAGAAAGTCATTACACATATCCATTTGCAGGTTAAAAAATGAGGTCACCTGAGCATTTAAAATATATCAATAAATTTGGACCTGCTGCTTGCACTGTATTCTGCAAGGCGCTATGGTTCTGACCTGAGGATGAATATTGTATGCACAACACTGGACAAAGACCCTTTGGTTATCTCATGTGCTGACTGGAGCCTTATAAAAGTTGCAGTCTTCTCCTCCCTTTCAGTGAGGGAGATTAGATGTGTGCGCAAAGAACAAACTGATGCAAAAAGAGGATTGGACTCTTTGCCAGGAATAGCAGAGGGTATATATTTCTCATCACATCTTTTTTGGGGTGATCATCTGGAGCCAGATCTCCCTGTTACAGCTGGGTAAATCTTGGCAGAGAAGTAACTCTGAAGCTCCCTTTGCCTGGGGATGTGTCTTATCAGCTGGAGGGCTCTTCAGAGAAAGTGGTGGAGGGAAATGCAAACAGCATGCCTTCCCATAGTCTCTCCATCAGCTTCCACAGCCTCCCTCTTCTCATCACTCTTTCAAGTCTCTTGGGCCACTGTCCAGTGCATAGCTGTCTGCTGCTTAACAAACTCAAGCTGTGGTTTTTGGATTGATAAATAATTATGCTAATTAACAGGTTGGAGGAAAATGTGATGTTATTTCTGTGGAATGTTCTGAGAGGCTGGAAACACTTAACTACAAAAATGACATGTGGTGAAATAACCAATAATTTGCTTAAGAAACCCACATCTGGTATGCCTGCTAGAAACAGGGGTTAATAGTCTGTCAGGGGCAGGCAGTGGCAGTGAGTAGCCCTAGGATAAACAAAAAAAGCCTTAATGGCAGGAAATGGGCTTGTTCTCCTAGCATAAGCATTTACATTGGCTGCTAACCAGCAAGAGATGTAAAAGGAGTTGTTTAGTTTACAGTTGGGAAAAAAAAAAAAAAAA
Organism: Antrostomus carolinensis; assembly: GCF_000700745.2. Lineage (NCBI taxonomy): Eukaryota > Metazoa > Chordata > Aves > Caprimulgiformes > Caprimulgidae > Antrostomus > Antrostomus carolinensis. The sequence goes on from NW_010315483.1 coordinate 40,987, forward strand.
AAAGAGATGGAAACAAACAGTCTTTTGCATTTTGTGTATCTGTGAAAAGGAATAGAAGCCACCAAGTGTAGCTAAAAATGGTAATAATATGTGTGTTCCACAGTCCTGGAAGGAGCCAGAGACTCAGCTCAAGATTCCAGTCATAAAAAGGGAGAAGGATTACTTAATTTATTTTTGTATTATTGAAATAACTGTCAGATAATTATGTGCCTGACTTTAAATGACTGCTCATGCAGAAAAGGGGGAGGGGAGCAGAAGAAGAGAAGACAGGGGAAGTTGGTTAATTGATTCAGGTTGATATCCTCATTTTTTCATCAAAAGAATGACCCTGATTTTCATTTTGAGTATGGAAAGTCCAAATGCCACTTGTGATAAGAAGAAAGGCATTCCCATTTGACACCACAGTAATCAGGAAAGGATCTGGACCACAATGCTGGGAATCCAGCCTTGCAGTTGGTGTGGCATTGCTGCAGCACTTACAAGTACAAAAGAGAAAGCCACATTTTAAGATGGGATGAAATGTAAATAATGTACTCATTTGACAAGATTCAGATGAAGTGCTCTGTGTGTGGCAAGCTGAATCTGTATTTATAGCAGTTAAAGAAACACACAAGACGCTCTGGATACACTAAAGACAATGAATAATACATTGTTGGTTCCTAATTCTGTTTTAAATAAACAGGCAATGTTCTACCTTAGGTGGTGTTCTTCTGCTGAAGTGGTGCAACCCTTGCAAAAGATTGCTGCTCCATCTGAGTTGTATTTTTCACACAAGAAAACATGACACCTCAGCAGATGTTGGCAGCTTTCTGTTGCATGCTGGACTACTTGACATCTCAAGCTAAATTTTCTTTCATAGTCACTCTCAAAGATGTATATTATCCCTTGTCAAAATAAAGAGTTATGATCTCTTTCCAGCCTAAAGAAATACAGTAAGTGCACATTATCGCCATAACAGCTAAGTTGCTCTCTCTTTCACTACATTAGTGCATATTATTTGCCGTGTAAATGAAAGCCTTGCAAATGACAAGCTTTCACAGCCTCATATTTTAGTCCCGTCTTGTTTTATAATGACATCATGTTTTTTCTAGTGATCCTAGCACACCACACCAATGTGACCCTGCAGCTTTGCAACTTTTCTCAAGGTAGCAAGATCTCCAGGCCACATGTTGATATCTGAGGTGGGAAACAACAGCAATAAAATTACTCAAAAGCCTCATCTATCAGCAAAAGCAACTAGTAGTGCTCAGCTCCTGTGGATGCAGGTGGCACCACCCATCCTCCACCATCTGATGTGTTCTGATCTGAGGTTGCAGCTTCCCATATGAAAGTTGAATCAATTCTAGTGCTTTTTGATGCTTTCTGAAAGCATCAAGGCACTCAGCTGCAGGAAGGGTCTGTCCTCTAGCACTGCTTCCCTATGAAATAGCAGATCAGAGGACATTGCCTCTAGAAAACAAGAAATGCCAGGGAGAGGTCATCTCAAGACAGCAGAGCTTCCACTTTTTCCATGTGCTGTGCTTGTCACAGGCTATGATCACACAGTCCTCAACATGCAATATTTTCCCATGGGTTCATGTATACTTGGGTTGTGTTTTAGATTGTGAATAGCATGAGGCTAGAATATGTGCAGCCTTCCAGGAACAGAGACAGAGCTGGAAACTGTGAAATCTATGCAAGATTTTCTGTTCCACTGTGTTCTGGTTCTGTCATGTAGATAGAAATGAGATGGTCCATTTTTTTAAACCGAGACTAGGGCTCATTTCTGAATATATAAATGTAAGAACTCCAATAAAGACAGAGTTTCTAACACCGGGAATTTCTGTTCACCAGAGACTAACCTGGATCTAAAGGTTAGCAGCAACATGAAAAGAGGAGGTGACAAAAATAAAATCAGTTTTAGGAATGGCAATTAGGTCTTAACTGAACTCTTTGAACTGCAATAAGCTTTTTCTTATTTGCATACTGCTTGGATTGTGGATACCTTTTTGCCTTTTTGCATATTGCTAGTCCAAGCACATTCATCATCCTTTTGATTGTAAGAAAAATTCTGTATGATGAAGAGGGCAGGAAAAATCTGTAAAGTAAATATTGGTATGGCAGCAGAGATCAGTCGTTGAAAACTGCAAATCTAGTTGTGTATTTTTCACTGAAATAATTACTCGAGGAATACAGCTATTCACACAGAAAAAAAAAAAATATTCACCAAATAGCTGTACCTGTCTCTGTTTTTCACAGTAATTCCATCAACATGGCGAAATGGGGCTCTAGTGCGACTTGATGAGAGGTTTGCATCATTTCATATGGCTTATTCATAACCTGGATGAATTTTGTGTGAACTGATCTCCAGAACTGTTGAGAACCTCCCACAAGCAGCCCTTATGCTTGCAAATTGGAAGCAAGAACAGTTCTTGCGCTCTACTTAAGTCCTTTGAGCTTCTCCCTTTGGGGAGAATACCCAAGGGACAGTCCTGGAGAGGCAAGGCCAGCCTTTCTTTTCTTCTGTGAACCACACGTAGGAACGTTTTATTTAGATTGGCATGCAGTGAAGGCAGAGAGCAGCAAGCAAGGACTCACCACCAGACCTCAGCACTTCCTAAGTTTGCCAAGTGTCTAGCCAGACCCCCAACATCTGACTGCGCACAGCGCCTGTTTCTTCCCACCAGCCCCAGAGGGAGACTAAGTTTAGATGCATGATCAAGTATCTAAGTTTGGGATCTAAACTGAAGTGTTGTGAATGTATTCTCCTTCCTCACAAAATTGCCTGGACTGCAACTAATATTTGGATCCAGCTCTAAACATGAGGTGTTCATATCTATTCCAGTTTATCCAGAACTCTGCAGATTTTAAGAAATATTCTCCACAAAAAAACAAGCAAAGAAACAAAAGAAAGCCTTTTTGCTCAGCTCTAAACACTTACTTTCATAACTGATTTATATAGGATTTGCATAAAAAGAAATTTAGTAAGCTTCCAATGTGTTACCAAAACAAACTTGTACTTCACAATGCACTGTGGTGGAGTGTTTGACGAAACTGATAACAACATCCTTCACTGCTTCTCTTTGGAAGGTCTTTCTTTCAGGAATGGAATTTCTGTGCTTGAAAGACAAGCAGTGGGTCAGGAGACATTATAGAGGCAGGCAGGGGAAGCTGTTCAAAGAAGAACAAATGTCTTTTCCCAGCAGATGATGTGGAAAGCAACCAGTTGGCTTTCGACTGCATCTTCTTGACATGGACCCCACCTTCTGCTCTTACAAGAGAGATTGTTTTAAGCTGGATAACATGGGATCAAACACTCTTCCAACATTTCGACAATAACCAGCTATGACCACTTGGGGTATCTTTTATCTGTGTTAATATCCAGTCTTTTTAAATGGTCTTGGCATGCCTTTGGCTTCAAAAACTTCCTGTGATAATCAGCACCAGAACTGAATTATGCATTGCTGTCAAAAAGTATTTCTTTAATCAATATAATTTTGACAGTTTGTTCTAAGATCATTAATTTTTTTTTATTCCTAATCTCCTGGAACGTTATTTACAGCTATGAAGATCTCATAATTATAAAAGCATAAATGAAAGTGCATTTGTGAAAGGATGAACACTGAATTGTGGTTTACACGAAAACCTTATCATAGAAGTAATTACTCAGACTGGGACAAAATGCCAATGTGTATCTAAGTACATGTAGATATGAACCAAAATATTTGCATGAGAATATTACTGGGAGGCTTCTTAACCACACTTTTCATATCAAGTCATTTCACTGCACATCAGTATCTACACGGATGTGAAGTAGGCAACTGCATTTGTTTTACATGAATAACTATGAGCACTATTTAAATCAGAATGTTTATTGTTCAAAGGAGCAAGGCATCTTGTGCCTATGCCTCCACCCAGTAAGCGCTCCCCGTTGAAATCAGAGTAACTGATGTGTTTCTGAATAACTCACATGTGTAGACAAATGTTCCCACTAATCATTTAAACAATAGTGTTTAACTAATTTAACAAATGGCATGATGATTTAATGCTTGCAGTACATCAGGTTTGTGAGTTCCAGTGAGAGCTGGAGCCTGAATGAGCTACAGCTTTGCTGAGAAGCCATGAGGCTGACACACAGGCTGCTCCATTACACTAAGCATTGGGCCTTCTCAGTATTACTGTGGGAAAGCAATTTGAGCTCCTTCCTTCCTTTAGCTCATTCTGAAGCTTAAAATTAAAGGAGATACTCCCCACACACAATTACTGTTCACATTAATGTGAATGACACACTCACCTAGCAAGTGAAACCAGACACCATTCCTTGCATTTGCAGTTTAGGTGGTGTGCAAGTTGCATCTCCTCAGTAAGATGGATTTTTAAATGCCTAACACTTTCAATAGCCTGTTTTCAAAAAGTTATTTTCATTCATATTGGGATATGTCATACAACACCTTCTAATCTGGACATTTAAAATTAATGTCGTCACATATGTGCAAAGTGTAGAATCAGTTGTTAGAATACTCTAACTTTTCCCCCTTCGGAGGACTGGGTTTAAATTTTAATAATTTTTAACTGGTAGCATTCAGTTATATTTAATGCATATTGAAGGTTACTAGTGAAACAGGATCAAGAGAAGTAATTATTTAATTTACATTTTAATTAAAATACTGATAGCAGCATCAAACATATTTGGGTAAAGTTTATACCTCAGTTTTTGTTTTATAGTTCTAGATCTGTCAGGCACATTCTGAAGTGGACATGTTTGGGGAAACCATCAAGAATATAAAGAAGCTCAAATTGAAATCAGAAATCACAGAATCACAGAAT
>NW_010315484.1:0-1535 GCF_000700745.2 Antrostomus carolinensis
CAGTTGTCCCAATCCCCTCTTCCTTCCAGGATTTCATCCTATGGTACCTGACCAAGCAGATCCCTGAGGAGGTCAAAGTCTGCTCTCCTGAAATCCTGGGTGGTGAGTTTACAGTGTGCCTTCCTCACTGCCCTAAAGATCTCAAATTCCAACATTTCATGGTCACTGCAGCCAAGGCTGCCTGAGAGCTTCACATTCCCCATCAGCCCCTCCTTGTTGGTGAGAACAAGGTCCTGCATGGCACCTCTCCTCGTCAGTTCCTCGACCACTTGGAGAAGGAAATCGTCATCCACGCATTCCAGAAACTGCCTGAATTGTTTGTGGCCTGCTGTGTTGTCCCTCCAAGAGATATTGGGGTGGCTGAAGTCCCCCTTGAGGACCAGGGCTTGTGAATGTGAGGCTGCTCCTATCTGCCTATAGAAGGCCTCATCTGCTCAGTCTCCCCGCTCTGGTGGCCTGTAGCATACCCCCACTACAACATCCCCTTTCCCTGCCTTCCTTTTAATCCTGATCCATAAGCTCTAGGTTAGCTCTTCATCTATCTCCAGGTGGAGCTCCATACACTCCAGCTGATTGTTGACATAGAGGGCAACACCCCCTCCTCATCTGCCCTGCCTGTTCTTCCTGAGGAGCCTGTAAATAAAGTTAATGACTTTCAAAGTGAGGCAGTTATCAAAGTATCCTTTACAAGCTTTAGTGGATTGTTTAAATTGAGATCAAATGGTTTGCCAAAAAAGACAGCGGGACGCCAGTGCTGCTGGACAGGAATCAGCAAGTGAGGTGGAAAGACTTTGCCCAGGGTTATGCGTAAGGAAGACTAAGATCACAATAGTCAAGGAGCAGCTAGGAAAAGAAGGCAAAGAACGAGATAACGATGAAAAATAAAAATGTTGTTACAAAGAAATGTGTTTGCTAAATGTGTCTAGTTGCAAAGCTGGTCAAATAATCATTATTAAAAATCATTATTGCTACTGGTTATGAAAACCAATTTAATGTATTTAATCTAAAAACTGTCTGTAATGAGTAAACCCAGCAATTTTTATTCTGGAGTAGTGGATTACATTGAAAACTCTTGAACTTCACAGATTTCCCTTGACCAATTGTAAATATGAATAAATTAGTGTGGGATTAACTTTGACTTCAGCCATCTCAAAATTAAGTAATTCACCTAAATTGCCTATGTGGGCTCTTGCTGTAGTCCATGGAGAGAGTAGGCATGTGCAGGCAGCAGTTCATTCTATATACTTTACAAAACTATTTCAATTTGGGATTAACCCAAGCACTAGTTAAGTATATAAATACTTGCATTTTTATCTGCTGCAATCTGGTTAGCAATAAAATTTTATTGTCTGCTCAAGAGACTGAGTCTTGTGTACTTAACAATCTGAATTTATTTATTTATCTTAGCAATGTGTCAGGGTGTACAGCCTTCGTGTCAGTAAACAAATAAGTTTTATTTAAGTTCACCTTTGACTTGGCTGACATTATGATGAAATGGTCTGTGACATGACAAAATAGTCTGCTTTTTTTTTTTT
>NW_010315485.1:0-1447 GCF_000700745.2 Antrostomus carolinensis
TACACGTTTTACTGCTGTATTTTTTGAATAATAATTAAAAATAAAATCCCTTGAATACGGCTATTCCCAGGCTGCTAAAAGATGCCAAAAAATATTTGGTCTTGGTAGTTAAATTCAGCTTGTACGTGTTTTGATACGTGAATGCAGCGAATAAGCTTGACAAGAAAATTCTTAAAAATATTTAGCTAAATTTTGTATTTGAGATTGGAATAGCAGGTGGTGCTGTTGACATTTGTCCCCTGTAAAAATTGGGGCCATAAATTGGTTCCACAGTTGGACCCCATAAAGACTGGCTCTACAAAGAGAAAATAAACTTGCTCTTTTTTTCCCCCCTCTTTCTATCACTGAACTCAGGCATTGGCAGAGGCAAAGACATGTCTAATATCACAGGTCACCGTGGAAAAGACATTTCCACAATCCTAGAGGAAGAAAGGAAAGAGAACAAGCGACCACAAAGGGCTGCTGCGGCGCGGCGCAAGAAACGACGGCGACTAAATGACTTGGATAGCGACAGTAATCTGGATGAGGAAGAGAGTGAGGATGAATTCAAGATCAGTGATGGGTAAGTCTTGCCACCAAGATGATGAAGGGAGTGGAGAATCTCCCTGCTGAGGAAAGGCTGAGGGAGCTGGGGCTCTTTAGCTTGGAGAAGAGGAGACTGAGGGGAGACCTCATTAATGTTTATAAATATGTTAAGGGTGAATGTCAGGAGGATGGAGCCAGGCTCTTCTCAGTGATGCCCAGTGGTAGGACAAGGGGCAATGGGTGTGAGCTGGAACACAGGAGGTTCTGCTTAAACTTGAGAAGAAACTTCTTTCCAGTGAGGGTGACAGAGCCCTGGGACAGGCTGCCCAGGGAGGTTGTGGAGTCTCCTTCTCTGGAGACATTCAAGACCCACCTGGACGCCTTCCTGTGTGATCTCATTTAGGTTCCTGCTCCGGCAGGGGGATTGGACTGGATGATCTTTCGAGGTCCCTTCCAATCCCTGACATTCTGTGATTCTGTGAAGTCTGCAATTTAACTTCCACCACAAGGCACAGATCATTACAGGCTCCTGTAATGATCATTACAGTGACTTTGCATTGCCCTTAACCCATCAGCAGGAGCGTGTGCCCATTGCTGGAACAGAACTGCACAGAGCCAGCAAAAGTCCCCCTCGCCTGGGGGAATGTCATTGTACTGGAACAGCTGCGCTCCAGATCCATGCACGGAAATCAGCCGATCTGTATTTTAAGCACAATGTTCTGGCAGTGTTACTGGTGTGTTTGAGGCCACACTGTGGGGTTCTGTCCGTGGTTGTGTTAGTGAAGGAGCCAGACAGGCTCAGTGCTCTGACTGATCACAGAATCCCAGAATTGCCTCCACTGGAAAAGCCCTTCAAGCTCATCGAGTCCCATCATGAACCCAACACTGACAAGTCCCCGACTAACCCATGTCCCTCAGCACT
>NW_010315485.1:1536-8015 GCF_000700745.2 Antrostomus carolinensis
AAGAAATTCTTCCTCACATCCCATCTCAACTGCCCTTGGTGCAACTTGAGGCCATTTCCTCTTGTCCTGTCCCTTGTTCCTTGGTTGAACAGACTGACTGACGTGACTGCCTAGCAGAAATTCCTAACAAAGATGTAGCTAAAATGAGCCTGGTTGGTTCCTTTTGAAAATATGTCCTATTTTGTGGGATTTTTTTCTTGGACCTGATTGTCATTTAGTAACTGACAAAGTAAAATGTCCCCATTTACAGCGTACATAACTTGCCATGCAGGTTCTTAAATCAGTTCTTGATTTCTGCTCATTAGGAGGTACAGTTATTAATCATAGTATATATGTACATATATAAATATACAATGTATATAAAAATATAATCTAAAAGGAGGCTGAGGGGAGACCTTGTGGCTCTGTCCAAGTCCCTTGGAGGAGGGTGGAGAGAGGTGGGGGTGGGTCTGTTCAACCAAGGACCAAGTGAGAGGACAAGAGGAAATGGCCTCAAGTTGCACCAAGGGCAGTTGAGATGGGATGTGAGGAAGAATTTCTTTGCTGAAAGGGTTCTGAGGCATTGGAAGGGGTTGCCCAGGGCAGTGGTGGAGTCCCCATCCCTGGAGGGATTGAAGAGTCGTGTAGACACAGTGCTGAGGGACATGGGTTAGTCGGGGACTTGTCAGTGTTGAGTTCATGGTTGGACTTGATGATCTTAAAGGGCTTTTCCAGTGGAGGCAATTCTGGGATTCTTTGAGTTTGAAAATAGCCGAAGTGGTTTATTCTTTTGAAAACAAATAGGTGTCATGTGCAGCTTTAAACACGAAATGAGTATTGCTCTGGCTAAATGAAACTCTTCCCGTGGAATTTCTCATCGTTCAGTCTGGGGAATTCCTAACGTTAAAATATGTCATAATAATTTTAGATGTCCTTTATCCCTCAATGAAAAACATCATGGAGCTTGAGGTCTAGGCTCTTTACCATCAACATTTAAAGCTTTACACCAGTCACTGAGGCAATTTATTAATTGTATAGATGATCTGTATAACACGGGTGCAAATTTTGAGCTTTGTTTTTCACCTGTGACCATGCTGAGGACATTTCCATGACACTCTGAATAGCTGAGCTAAACGTGCTGGAAATTTCCAATCAATTGAGCGTAGCTTGCGGAAATCTCACAGAATTAACAGCACATTGATCTGTTAAAGTGTGATCAGGCATTTGCAGCTCCATCCTCTGCTGAATGCCTCCTGAATTTACATTCAGCTGGCAACCAAATACAAGTGATGATGTACCTTCAGTGCTCGAGGGCTCTTAAAAAATGATGTGTGTTACAGGCTGATAAGTCTGAGATGCGTGTTTTGCATGAGAGCAGTCGTTTTGTGTGGAGACACGATATTCTAGTTCTCAGCAGTTGCGTAGGACAGTGTTTGGTTCATGAAGGGGAGGTCCTTTCTCCAAGAACATGGTGGGTGATTTTATTTTCCCTCTCCACAGGTGATGCTCATGGTGTTTATATTCACCTGCTGTTCTAATCCCCTGTTTCAAATCTTGCTTGTAAAATGAAAGTGCTGTTTCAATCCTTTGTTTCCAATATCTCTGTTGTCTGTGATATCTCTTTGAACAGATCTCAGGATGAGTTTGTTATATCAGAGGAAAATCTGGATGAAAGTGAAGATGACCCACCATCAAATGAAGACAGTGATTCGGAGTTCTGTGCCCGCATATCCAGGCGACACCTCTCCAGGCCCATGAGGCAAAGCAGGCGGTTACGAAGGAAAACAGTTAAGAAAAAATATTCTGAAGATGATGAAGATGAAGATTCTGAGGACAATTCAAGCAGAGAATCTGGTGAGTGTAAGAAATCTGAGATATAATAAATACTTTGGGCTGGAGAGAGGAAGAGTGGAAGTCTGCCAGTTTCCTGTTATGACTGATACTTGTTTGCTTGCTTTGGTCACGTCAGATTTCATCTTTGCTACTTGTTCTGCTGTGAATATTCTGCAGGAAACTGGTATTGAGTACCAGGTTCTTGGCATTTTAAATAATTATATATTTAAATGAAATGCTTGTGCTAACATGCAAAAAGCCACCTTTGTGGATAGTTTCCTGCTTTGTGGATAGCACCTTCCTGCTTGGCGCATGATTGCAGGGAAGAAAAAGGACGGAGGCAAAAATGTACTTTATAGCTATTTGGAGACCTTTTGAATCATAGAATCATCAAATGGTTTGGATTGGAAGGGACCTTAAAGATCATCCAGTTCCAACCCCCCTGCCATCAGCAGGGACACCTTCCACTAGACCAGGTTGCTCAAAGCCTCATCCAACCTGGCCTTCAACACTTCCAGGGAGGAGCAGCCACAGCTTCCTTGGGCAACCTGTTCCAGTGTCTGACCACCCTCACAGTGAAGAACTTCTTCCTAATATCTCATCTAAACCTCCCCTCTTTCAGTTTAAACCCATTTCCCCTTTGAAAAAGCTTCTGAAAGAAACATTTTCCCTCTTTGTGTGGAAGGCAATTCCTTCAGTTTTATGGCATTCTGTGCTCTCTGGCAGGCTTGAAAGCAAATGGTAACACCTTGAATCTCTCTCTTCTACGATTACTTTTTGATCTTTAGTAACTGAAGACTCTTAGCATCACAGGAGAACCTGATAATTCACTTTATTCTACTTGTGCTTCAACCGGTTTGTTTTCTATTTGCACTGTTTGAGATGTGAGGATAGTACCTGTGTGATACTCACACCTTTCCATGATGATCAGCTTTCTCTGGAGCCTGTCCTCCTTGTTTCTGCTTCACTTGAGACCCAGTCTTAGAAGATGCCAGATACAAAATCACTTCTTTTTACTCATTTTTATTGTCAATTTAAGGTGGTAAGTACACTGGAGCATTAACTTATTGCAGTGTGTGTTAACTTTCCAGTGTTTTATCTGTCTCTCTAGCACATAGATGATGAACCAGTTGCTTTGAAGTACTGGTTTCCAGAAGGAGGGTTCATGCATGGACAGATGAAGCTATATGCACGTAAAATACTTGCTGTCTCCCTGTCCTGACTACATCATTACACTAATTGTAAGCTGTTATCAATTAAGATACTGGCAGAAATCTAAATAAGAGATTGCTCCTCTATTCTATAATGCACAGGAGCAACTATTTGTTACCTGGTGGACACGCATCTGTGATAAAATCAGCTGATTCCAGTATGATTCCACATATATCTAAACATCTAGTCCTAACTACGTGTTTCTCTCCTTTACCCCCGTTATTGTCCCTCGGGATGCTGCTTTCAGCCTCTGTTGAGATAAGGAAATAAGGTGCCCTGCAAGTGGCTTTGGTTTCAATCTCCAGAGATGGAGTTTCTTTCTGAAGGTGGTTATTCTTGTTGACGTGCACTGATTCTTTCTCTAATATTTTAGGAAGTAAAGAGGATGACACTTTGACCTGTGAGTCATGTCAATCCCTAACTTAGGAACAGTATGTGACATGTATAGAAATGTATCTTGGGATAATTGTTCTGGCACAGCTCAGTGCTGAAGCAGCTGAAGTTGATTCGAGGCTATTTTCAGCTGTAAATAAACCTAATTCTTAAAGGCTCTAGCTGCAGTAGACTGGTGGAGGAGGAACTGTGGGTGCTGGTGAGTTTCTTCTGTACAGTTTTTGTTTTAAGCAAGATTATGATCGAGTGAGACTGATTTTTGTTGTTTAAATTTTATATAATCATAGAATGGTTTGGGTTGGAAGGGACCTTAAAGCTCATCCAGTTCCAACCCCCCTGCCAGCAGCAGGGACACCTTCCACTAGACCAGGTTGCTCAAAGCCTCATCCAGCCTGGCCTTAAACACTTCCAGGGAGGAGCAGCCACAGCTTCTCTGGGCAACCTGGGCCAGTGATATAACTTAGATCTTACCTGGAGTTTCATGTGGTCAGTGGTTTTTCATCTACCTGTTCTGAAGAGCGTTTGAGAAGTGTACAATTTATTAAAATCTTAAAAATGGAGAGGACTTTTCAGTGTCAGTGGTAATGTGCATCACCAGCTCCAATTCAGTAGGGTTGTTTCAACTGTCGGGAATCTTTGGCACTAGTAGAGATGAAGGAACAAAAACACTGGAAGGAAAACTTCTTCTGGAGGATTTTGAGGGAGATGGAAAAATGGTTTGTGAGCAGATTTTAAAATCAAGCAATTCTACTCTAGAGCTGAATGGGGGAACTGATGCCTGAGCCTGGAACAGGTCAGAGTAACAAGGTGTGATGGTTGAGACTCTCTTCTGCTGGAAGAGCACGTCAGTTTATTGGTGCTGGTCTAAAGCTTCTTCAGAGTCCAGCACAGAGCCACCAAGATGGTTAAGGGAGTGGAGCATCTCCCTGCTGAGGAAAGGCTGAGGGAGCTGGGTCTCTTTAGCTTGGAGAAGAGGAGACTGAGGGGAGACCTCATTAATGTTTATAAATATGTTCAGGGTGAATGTCAGGAGGATGGAGCCAGGCTCTTCTCAGTGATGCCCAATGGTAGGACAAGGGGAAATGGGTGTGAGCTGGAACACAGGAGGTTCTGCTTAAACTTGAGAAGGAACTTCTTTACAGTGAGGGTGACAGAGCCCTGGGACAGGCTGCCCAGGGAGGGTGTGGAGTCTCCTTCTCTGGAGACATTCAGGACCAGCCTGGACGCCTTCCTGTGTGATCTCATTTAGGTTCCTGCTCCAGCAGGGGGTTGGACTGGATGATCTTTCGAGGTCCCTTCCAATCCCCAACATTCTGTGATTCTGTAAATTGTGGAGTTTTGCTTGAATGGAATAACACATCTCCCTGTTTTCTCCTGTACAGAGAGTGGTGATTACACAGATTACAGCGATGACGATTACCTGGAAACTAGGAGGAGAAGATCAAGACGGAATCAGAAGAGACAGGTTAATTATAAGGAAGATTCAGAAAGTGATGGCTCACAGAAAAGTGTCCGATACGGGAAGGAGTTGAGAAGAGTTCACAAACGGAGGCTCTCCACTTCAGATAGTGAAGGTAAAATAAACAGCCTGGCATTTGCAGCAGCTGGTCTATGTCAGCATTAGCATGAAGAGAAAATTATATATCATTCAGAGATTTCAGAGAATCTCCTTTCTACAGTTCCTTCATGTTTCTTAGAAACTGTTTCCTTCTGAAACAGTCCACTGGTACTTTACAGTGCGCTGTTAGTCACTTCTCAAAGTCATCGCTGTCCTTAATCATAACATCCAGGTGCAAATTTGCTGTGTCTGGCACAGAGTGCTGAGATTCCAAAACTGGCACGAAATTTCACCACTTTTCTGTTAAGTGGTCACAAAGCTTCATCCCACAAGTCTTTAAAGATTCTTTTTTCTAAGAGAAAGTGTAGTTACTTGTGGTGCCCTGCTTGTATTTCTGCTAGTGGGTCAGACTCAATCGATCTCCTGTTTGAAGCAGCTGTGAGAAGTACTGAGGAAGGCTGCTCTCAGCAGTGTCAGTCACACCCTGAGCGACTGGTCTGCCTTTTCATAGAATCACAGAATGGTTTGGGTTGGAAGGGACCTTAAAGCTCATCCAGTTCCAACCCCCCTGCCAGCAGCAGGGACACCTTCCACTAGACCAGGTTGCTCAAAGCCTCATCCAGCCTGGCCTTCAACACTTCCAGGGAGGGAGCATCCACAACTTCCTTGGGCAACCTGTTCCAGTGTCTGACCACCCTCACAGTGAAGAACTTCTTCCTAATATCTCATCTAAACCTCCCCTCTTTCAGCTTAAACCCATTTCCCCTTGTTCTGTCATTAACTGCCCTTATGAAAAGTCCCTCCCCAGCTTTCTTGGAGCCCCTTCAGGTACTGGGAGGCCGCTATAAGATCTCCCCGGAGCCTTCTCTTCTCCAGGCTGAACAGCCCCAACTCTCTCAGCCTGTCCTCACAGCAGAGCTGCTCCAGCCCTCGCATCATCCTGGTGGCCTCCTCTGGACTTGTTCTAACTGGTCCGGGTCTCTCTTGTGATGGGGGCTCCAGATGTAACATTTTGATGTAAAATTATCTTGTAGAAAAACAACCACTGACTTTGGGTGCTTTGCATTCTGGGCACCCAGTTTATGAGACCTTAGGTCCGGCTTTCAGAGCCGCGCGGGTTGCAGTGGGTGCCAGGCTTCCCCAGAAAATCAGCCGCGCTTGGCAGGCTGAGCGCCTCTGGTTTGTAGGTGAGTTTTGGAGGTGCTGGCCTGAGTTTGCAGAGTGTTAGAGGATCCTCTTAGATGAAGGAGAACAAGTAGGTAATGCAATGTAGAGCTTGGTCTTACACTTGAATACAGTCTGTTCTCAGAAGTACCATGTGCAGGCTCTCTGCTAAGAATCTGCTGTACGGTGGCCGAGTTGTTGGCTGCCTGCACTTGTGACTTTAAACAGCGCCTGAGTGACGGTGTCTTTTCTCCATGAAATCCCATTTCCTCAGGTATTTTTGTTGCTGGCTTTTTTCATATTAAAAACAGAGAATCATTGAATCATTTTGGTTGGAAAA
>NW_010315486.1:0-8630 GCF_000700745.2 Antrostomus carolinensis
AGAACCCGGTATTTGGCCTTATTGAAACTCAGCCATGAAACCATGTGTAACACACCAACCTGCTGCTGCCCAGTGCAAGAGGTTCTTGTTTAAAAAGCCCTGGGCTGGCGTGAACAGAATACATGATTCTTAAGCTGAAGGATGCTCAAAAATCAGCTTATGGATCAGAAAGGAGAATTTCTGCATAACACAAGGGATTCCTGCAGAATCATGTTAGCTAAAACATCACAACCACTAAAACACCATGCATTAATAGTACACACAGACACACAGAATGTTAGGGACTGGAAGGGACCTCATAAGATCATCTAGTCCAATCCCCCTGCTGGAGCAGGAACCTAAATGAGATATACATAGAAAGGCATCCAGGCAGGTCTTGAATGTCTCCAGAGAAGGAGACTCCACAACCTCCCTGGGCAACCTGTTCCAGTGCTCTGTCACCCTCACTGTAAAGAAGTTTCTTCTCAAGTTTAAGCAGAACCTCCTGTGTTCCAGCTCACACCCGTTGCCCCTTGTCCTATCATTGGGCATCACTGAGAAGAGCCTGGCTCCATCCTCGTGGCATTCACCCTTTACATATTTGTAAACATTAATGAGGTCTCCCCTCAGTCTCCTCTTCTCCAAGCTAAAGAGCCCCAGCTCCCTCAGCCTTTCCTCATAAGGGAGATGCTTCACTCCCTTAATCATCTTGGTGGCTCTGTGCTGGACTCTCTCAAGCAGTTCCCTGTCCTTCCTGAACTGTGGGGCCCAGAACTGGACACAATATTCCAGATGTGGCCTCACCAGGGCAGAGTACAGGGGGAGGAGAACCTCTCTCAACCTACTAACCACCCTTCTAATGCACCTCAGTAACTGGTATTGCTGACTATAATATAATCCACATTTCTTCAGATCTCACAGCCCAGACAACCATGAGACCAAGACCAGACCAAGCTGGAAAAATACAACCTACTTATGTTTCTGTGAAGTGGCATTTGAATAATCTGTTTTGATGCTACATGAAGTCCATTCACCCCCTTCCATAAATGCCATAGTGGCTGAGCCTACCACAGAGATCTCTGAGCAACTGTACATTTTAAGTGGATTTTGAGGGTCATATGTGGGATGTTTGACTCTCAGAAAGCCAGCAAGGACATCAGTGAATGCCTGATGAGTCTAGATGGAAATAAAGGACACTGCTTCCCTCAAGTGGACAATACTGGACCTGATGTCCTGGGATGTTCCTTCATCTGACATCTCAGAAATGGCTTTTCTAAGCAGCAGTTTTGATGCCCGATCCCTACCACCAGCTGTATAACCGTGGGCAATTTTTATTGTTGCAGTCATGGTGAAAGGACAAGGGGTGGAATGTGTGTAAATTTTCCACCTTTGTTGGTGTGGTGATGATGTTATTTTGACTTTGGCATCAACAAATTCCTTTTGTTGATGTAAGTGAAGTTTGTGAAGATTGTGTGATTTTAATGGTAATACCTTTCACAGGAAATATTTTGCAGAAAATATTGCCTGTGCTTGGAAAAATCATGTTCCTTTCCCTAGACATATTTGCTAATCTCAATTCTTCAATTACAGCTTGCATTGACACAACATTAGTATTTCATGTCCTGCCTACCTTTCTGAAGGCTCTGGATGGCACTGTAATACTCAAAGCTCAGGTAGAGCTGGGAATCCATCAGTGATGGGATACGCTTCAGCTCTATAGCTGAGTCTTTGAAAAGCAAGTCTGAGTCCTTCTTGCCAGGTGGTCCAAAGAGATGGAAGTTGCTGGTTGTACCTACGCCATATTTTTCCTGCCATGGGGGAAAAATATCAGTAAATGACCTTACCAAAGTGCTTGGAAAGCTGGAGAGAGCAAGCAAAGCCAGGGAAGAGAAGAGGGGATGCTAGGGGGAGGAAGGAAGAGCTTGACAATACCTGTGCTTTTGAAAGGAAGTTCCAGATGTCATCAACCTTGCTATCATCTCGAGCCACAACGGCATGAGCAGGCACCCTGGCCCAGTGACAGGCTTTGTAGTTGTCCACGGGCTGACGGGTGCCATCCAGACACAGCAGCTCATATTGACCCTTCTCATCTGGGGCATTTTCTGGAGGAAGAGAGGAACCATGAGTTGCATCACTATGAAAATAGACAAAAAAAACACCAGTCTGTGGAAGCTTTGTAGTGAATTTATTTCTGCAGAAGCTCGGGGGAGAATTCTTTGCAGAAGAGAGGTTGCACACACTCCCTTTGCAATTATAATGGGGTCATCATGGTCTTATGAAGGCAATGTAGAAAGGAGAATGCATGTGCCTGTGAAAGAGAGATTATCTCCGCCTCTATCATAACTAACCCGACAGTAAGAAGATTTATGTAGCTGTAGTGCCTGGACATCCCGGCGTGCACAAGTAGATGCAAATACAAATAGATTTACAAATACCATACAAATGGATTGAACAGGTCAGGAGCTGCACATGGTCTGTAAAGGCCAGTAGGGTCAAGGCTCAAGGCAGAGCCCAGGTCAGAGATCTCAGGGTAACAGCAGAATTCAGGGGGGAAGGGACCTCTGAAGATCTCTGGTCCAAGACCCTGCGCAAAGCAGGGGCAGACTAGGTTGCTCCAGGTGGATCTTTAAAACCTCCAAGGATGGAGAATGCACGGCTGTCCTGGGCAACCTGTCCCACTACTTGACTGTCCTCAAGGGGAGAAAAATTTCTTCTTGTATCTGGTCCAGACCTCTCTTGTTTCAGTTTATGATTATTGCCTCTCATCTTGCTACTGTCTACCTCCATAAAGATCTTGGCTCCACCTTCTTGCTAACCTCCTTGCAGGCACAGACAGGCTGCTCTGAGGTTCCCCAAAGCTATATCTTCTCCAGGCTGATCTAGCCCACCCTCTTGAGCATCTCCTCACAGGACAAGTGTCTGTTCCCCATGACAATCTTGGTGGCCCTTCACTGAGCTCACTACAGGTCCTGGACATGTCAGGCTGTCTTCCTTCTTTGAGAGGTACAGAGTTAGGGAACTCTTGCTGTGGGCTGAATTCCATCCAAAATCCCTCACAGAATGATGGGTGAGCATAATTACCTACATGATTGCTCACCCTGTGTTTGCTGTGATAGCGTTACAGCTGTCTCTGAGATACGGCACCAACAATAACACCATTGAACTTAAATCAAGCAGATTTTCCTTCTTCCAAGAAGAAGCCCAAAGAAGAAAAGGTGGACCCCACCACAATCGTATTTTTCAGTAACATGGATGAATCAGTCCACAGTGTGCAACACATTTCTAGAGATGAAAGGAGAACAGGTTTGGGGCAAACCTGGAGAGGAATTAAAGTCTGCACAGTGTAAACTAATTGCAAGATGGAGTGTCAGTGAGAGGGGTTGGACTAGAAAGGAGAGAAACAAGTGATCTCACAGACCTACCTTGAACAGTTGTGTGTTTCACAAAAGCCACATCTCCTTTTCCATCTTTCAGACAGCTGCAGGTGAGAGGAACAGAGGAGAGGTTAAAAAACCAGGCATTGTGGCTCCCTATCTCCTGTTTCAGCAAATTACTTTGGCACAAACTGCAACCATAGAGCAGCAATCTTCACCCCCCCCAAAAAAGGTATGCTGGCGGGGAAGAAAATGTAATGATGGAGAAGTAATGCTCAAGAAGCCCAGTTAGACTTGGCACAGTGCTAATGCTGTGTATTCACAAGTCTATGCAAAACCACACAACCCAGCTGCCTCTCTCATCTCCCACTGGGCCTGATGGTTGTTAGTAACTGGATCTTTAATTCCCAGCACTCCCAGTTGTTCTATAAATTCAGCCTCTTCAGGACCCCTGTTTACAACACAGCCCTCCCTGGTATAACAAAAACTTGCATGTGTCAGGGCTAGAATATTTCCCCATAGGAAAAATAACTTTCACTCACTGAAAAGCTCCAGAATATCCAGAATAAGGTCCTGTGCGGGAGCATTTGGTTTTGGAGTCCCCCTTGCACTGACGGCACAGTTTTTGTTCCATGGTGGCACCAGGCACACAGCTGGCAGAGAAAAAGTTGGCCACCGCTATGGATGAGAAAGAAGCAATAGTTAGGCTAAAATTCACTTTTACAAGGACCCGGAAGGGAGAGGACGCACAAAGAATGGCAGTGATTCAACTGTTCTGCGAAGCAACTCTGGACCTCTGCAGAAGATCAGGCAGCATCGCTTTCACCATCCCACCATCCCTGGCTTAACATCAGCCCATTATCTCACCATTTCCCACCTCACCTTGCTCAATGGAGGCTGAGTCTTTGCCATCCCACTTGATGAGTCTCCGGTTGATGAGTGTCCCAATAGGGATGTTCCAGCCAGCGGACCTGCCCAGGCCAGTGTGGCAGGAGGTCTTGCCCTGCAAGTCATTTATCGTGAAGCCTGTTCCTTTCTTTGCAACGGCCACAGCATAGTAGCTGGTTGTGGAGCCTGGAGTGCAAGAAAAAGCAGGAAAACAGTGAAAAAGCAGGACTTAGGAATATTTCAAATCCTGCCAAACCCCCAATTTCAGAGAATAAAGTGCTGCACTTCCAAATAATTAGCAACTTTGCCTGAACACTTGTCGTCTTCTCATTTTCTTATGGGTGAGCTACACTGCCAATGTCAAACCAATGCTGCGCACCTACCATTACAACTTGTAATGGTAGGTGACCTGAAAATACTGTCACACGCAAAATGCTTTGCCACTGGACAGATGTTAGACATGCCCATGGTTTTGTAAAGATGCTTCAACAAGTCTTTTTGGCAAATCTTCTTTGGCAAATCTTTTCTCAAATGCCGTTGCCCACTGTAGCATACGTGTCAGCCTCACAAGAATGAAATTCCACATTTAGTCTTTAAAATTACACCTACTCCATCACATGCTGCATATCAATAAAGCAACTTAGTTTTAGGGGTGGTAGAGACCACAGCTTTCCATTTAATATCTGTATTTCCTTAGCTACCCTGTTGGGAATGACTCTGACATGTTGCTTTGATCCTGAATATTGTGTACAGACAGGCCAAACTTCAAAGCAAAGGTCAAAAGAGACTGGGAGCTTTGGATGTGGTGGAATTGTATGAGGCAAGAAAGACGAAAATGAAGAAATAGCGTCTGTTCAGCTCCTAAGAGACAGATGGAATTTTATGCTTCTTGTCTTTTTTCTGTGCATTGCCTGCACCTCTTGCCTCCATAATCTCAACCAGGTGTTCCTCCACAACCACTAAGGGCAATGCTGTTGCCTCTTCAGTCTTGTTTTAGTCTTGATTATTGCGCAGGAAGATACACAGGTTATCTGTGCTATCTAGTTCAGTGTTTTACCCACATAGTTCAAGGTCACTGAAAGCAGAAGATCTCTGAGACCAGCATAATTTTTATGCCATGCTTCAGGAGGACCAAGATTTCTGTTCATGGTGCTCTCTTTCCATCGCCACTGCATCATCACAGGATCAGTGACTTTCATCACTGCTAAAGTAGAAATGGGGCATTGGCTCTGCCCCTTTCCATTGCAGTGACTCTATGGCCATGGGTGATGATTCACATTTTGGTGTAACTGCGCCCACCCCTTCTCCTCTGGGATCTGGAAGCTGGGGGCAATATCTGGGACACCCAACAGATATAATGTGGGAGCTCTGTGTGGAAAGGATGGCCTTTGCACTATCAGTTTCTTACCACCACTTGGCTTAAAAATATTGCATGAAAATGTACCTCCACTGTGTTCGTAGACCTCAGCAACAATGGGCTTCAGCTTGTAGGGGGCAAGGCCTGCTTCAAAAACTTGACCACCATCCAAGCTAATGGCATCTGCTTCATTATTCTAAACAACAAAAAGATTTCAGTCAGTAAACAAAGAGCAGGGATGCATGAGGGAAAACACTTCCCCAGAGTCTCTCCTGGATCCTTGTGAGTGAGTCCTTCTCTACAGGGGGATCACAGGTAACAACCAGTGACTCAAAGGATACCCTGACCTTCTCCGGGCTGCTGAAACATCCTCAATGCCCAGCACAGCTATTTGCTGCCCACTCACCGAAATGGCTTGTATGCAGTCCAGGTAGGTTGCTTTCTGCAGGCAAATCAATGCAACGCTCTCCTGTTGCATGAGGTCCCTTAGAGTATTGCATTTGTTCTCTTCTGCTGCGGATATTGTGCACCATCTGATGCTTGCCTTGGGGGGAGCAGCAAAACACAGAGCTGTAGAAAGAACCAGAAATAAAGAGTCTCAGAGAGGTATAAAGGCACCACATGGAGTGAAAAAGCTTCTCTGTGAATACATGAGCCCTGGTTCCCTGCAGCCCTGGCCTCCGGTGATGGCTGTCTGCAGGATCTCCCTTGCACATCTCCTAAAAGTCATGCAAGAAGGCCATTTCTTTCCTTCCTGATGAGTACACCTTCAGGAACATCTGGGAGGATCATTCCTGCCCCTGGGTAATGGATGTTCTGCACATCTTCGTAATTCAAGCAGCCTGAGCTCATGGCAATGTCTACAGGAGTAGAACAAATCCACTGTGTTGGGTTTGGGGTGAGGGGATCATTTTTGGTAGTAGGAGCAGGGGCTATAGTGATGGCCCCTGTGAGAAGCTGTTAGAAGCTCCCCTGGCTCCAAGGCCTCAAGCCCAGGCTGAGCCAACTAGCGATAAAGAAATGCCTCTTCAAATCCATATTTATGAGAGGAAGAACTGGTTTGGCAAAGGAGAAAGCCATCAGGAGACCAGAGAGCCTGAACAAAAGACCATCGTCATCATTGACATGAGGAAGGAGGAGCAGGGGAGGAGACAGAGAACTTCAGACACCCAGATCAGCACACAGAAGAGCAGGGGGATGTAAATCATACAATCATTAAGGTTGGAAAAGACCTCCAAGATCAAGTCCAACCGTCAACACAGCACCACCATGCCCACTAAACCATGTCCTGTAATGGAGTCCCCTGCAGCAATGAAGGTTCAATGGTGGAGCAGATACCCATGTGTAGGCCATGGAGGACTCCATGCCAGAGCAGGATGCTGTGCCCAAGGGCAGTTGTGACTACATGGAAAACTCATGATGAGCAAGAAAACCACAGAGACACTCAATGCCAGAATGGGGGAAGGAGGTGCACTGAACCAGAGACCCATCTGCAGCCCATGGATGTCCCCATGCCAGAGCCAGGAGCTGTGCCCAAAGAGGTCTGTGACTCCATGGGCAGCCTGTGCTGGAACACTTTGTTCCTGGACTCTTACAGCCCACAGGAGGGATCCCATGCTGAGAAGAGCGGCAGAGGTGAACTGACTGAACCCCCATTCCCTGTCCCCTGTGCTGCTGGAGGGGAAGGTAGAGAAATGGGGAGCAAAGTGATTTGAGCCCGGGAAGAAGGGAGGGGTGGGGGAAGGTGTTGTAAGATGTGGTTGTTATGTCTCACTATCCTACTATAATTGATTGGGAAAGAATTAAATTGATTTTTCTTCCCCAAGTTGAGTTTGTTTTGCCCTTGATCATAACTGGTGAGTGAGCCCTCCCTGTCCTCATTGCGACCCATGAGCCCTTTCTCTCCCCTTCTCACTGGGTGAGGCGGTAAGCAAAGGACTACATGGTCTTAGCTGTGGCTGAAACCACTATATCCACATACTTCAAACTCAAGACTTTGGAAAAACAGAGAGAAGGTGGTCCACTGAAGCAGTGTCTTTGCAAATAACCCCAGAGGCAGAGCAGCTCTGACCTGGCCATATTCAGTATGTTGCCACACGTGACCTCCTTGGCAACTAGGTGATCTGATATATTTAACTGTCTCTTTATATCTCACCTCCTCCACTACACACAGTAACAGAGATGCCATACCACTGGCACAGTCATCTCTTCTAAGAGTTCCCCAACCAGTAAATACAGCTGACTGCCTGCTCTGGGAGACCAGAGCAAAGGAAAGACCTCAGGTGGACACAGACTCACATCTCCTTCAGCAACCTAAACACCAGAAACATTGGAATCTTGCAGTTAAAGCACGTGGCCATGCTGCATTACTTCACCTTAACTCTGCCCCTTCCTGGTAGGATTGCACAAACCAAGATCCTGTATGCGCATTTCGCTCCCCAAACCCTTGATGGTGCATTTCATCCAAACATCTCCAGATTAACCTGTGCTGTTTCCATTTTCTCTTTCACCTCTGAAGTATTCTCTCTTCCTTGATTTCTGAGCCATAACCCTGCCAGCAGACACCTCCCCACCTCCCAGGTGTTGAATTTGGCCACAGGGAGAATTCTCAGCCTTAATTACTACTGCCATCATATACATTTTTCAAGTCTTCATTGCACAAAGCCATGGTTACCTTAATCTAGTGCTGGCAACCATCCTGCCTTGGGCAGAGGCTGGACTGGGACCTCCTGAGGGAGTCAGCCCAGCTGCACTGGTGAACACTGGGAAGGCAATGGGTGTCCAAGTGCCACAGACTGTGCAGAGCTTTTGGGCAACCTCAGGGAGGAGGAGGGACTCCACCATTAATAACACATCATTGCCTGCTAGTACTCAGCAAAGGTGCTCAAGGACTTCCCAATGCCAGCGGCACAGGGAGCACCTCCCACAAGAGGGCATTAATCACCACCACACTTTATGGGGCATCAGAAGAGACCGGCTGCCTAGTCCAAGAAGGAGACCCCTCTTCCCAGGCAGCAATCGCCAGGTCATGT
>NW_010315486.1:8656-18645 GCF_000700745.2 Antrostomus carolinensis
CTGTGGTTGCCTGCCCATTGCCTGCCAAAACTGTGAGCAGAGAGAGAGGAAATAATCACTTCAAGCAGATCCAGCTCTGCAGCAGCACGATTTAGAAAACACAGAGGACCTCAATAGATGGAGCAGCGCAGGAGCAGAGGGGGGAGCATGCGGAGTCTTTAGTTATTTAAGCTCTGTTTTATTGTCACTGCCTTCAGGTTTAACCCAACACACATGCAGGCTTGGCAGGCTGGTCTTGGTCTAGCGTTCCCCCCCGGTTGAACCCCAACTCCTCTCCCAGCACAGCAGCTTGCAGGAGGGTGATTTTTCCCTTCACTCTGCATCAGCAGGACTGCAGAACTTCTCCCGAGTGGTGGGTGCTGAGCATCCCTCCTCCTTGCCAACTGGGTCCTCAGCAGCTTGCTGTGAGGAACTGCAGACCTCCTTCCCTTCCAGCCTCCCAGGGCTAGCCCGAGGAAAAAGCTGCCATCATTAATGCTCTGAACACCATCCTTGTTGACAGAGATCCACAGCTGCCAAAGCAAGCATCTGGCAGGCGCTCCTTTGCTTTTATGTCCCGGCTTTTATTTAACAGTTGCTTGGGTCCAGCACGTGCTGCAGCTCTAAAACAGCCTCATCTAGGGGGAAAACCTGGGGTCCTGGGGGGTTTGGACTTGTCCTTTCCCCCCAAACTGCATTCAGCAGACACTTACCCACTATCCCGAAGGACAGCACAGTAGAGAGGATGAGTTTCATACTTGAGCAGGGAGTCAGGTGCCAGGGAGGGGGTGCAGCAGCCTTGGTCACAGACTGTCCCCTCCAAGTCTGTGATGGCTCTGAAACCGCTTTCTTCCTTTTTATAGAGGAACAGCCCTGGCTGTGTTTGCAGAAGCAATGACCTAACATTGTTTGTCCTTCCTTGTTTCTCAATAGCTCCTAAATCGCCCCCCTCCCTGGATCAGCCCATTTTTTAGGAAGCCTTTCACTTTGGCACCGAATCCCTCCGCAGGCAGCAGTCAGAGCAGGGCAGGGTGCTTTGCATTTTACAAGAGTTTTCAGATGGAAAATTCCCAAGTTGTGACATGTGAATTCCCCTGCAGGTTGAAACACCACAGGAGAGGCTATTTTCTTTGTGCTCACCACCCCCTGCCTTGCCCAGCCTAATCTCAGAAAGTCCCTGCTGGATCCAACCCCCAATTTTGCCTGTTTGCCAGGAACTGCTGCTGTTGTGCCCATTGCCCTTGGGCTTGCAGCACCCTGAGAGCCTGCCTGCTCACTTGCACGCTCTTGGCAATGGTTACAGGGTTGAAAAGCAGTCAATATTGCTTATGGATGATCTGGCAAGCTCCTCACACAGGCAAAGAAAGTCAACGGCAGCAACCAGACTGCTCGAAGGAGAGTATTTCCTTGCAGCCAGAGGGAAACATCACGCTGCACCTTTGTTAAGTTCTTGGAATGAACCTGGGAAAAAATGCTGAGATGAGCAGTCGCCCTCCTCCTCCTTCCTCTGCAAAACCTCTCCAGCCCATTGTATCGCTCCTGATTTATCTCCCTGCAGCCAGGACCATTGGGGCATGGCTGAGTTTACGAAGGTCTGCCTTCATGATGCTGTCCCAGGCTCAATATCCTGATCTTTGCTGCAGGCTACCAGAGCAGCTTCAGGTTGACTTTGGCTCATGCACACTAAATGAGGGTCCCTGGACCACATCAGTTAGCCCACAAGCCCTGGAAGCATCCCCAGACAGTACCAGCTGCTGGTCCACCCACCGTGTCCACCTGACACATGCTAGAGTGTTGTAGGAAGCCTTACAGACCAGTGAGGTCTGGCTCCCAGGTATGCTCTCAAGAGCATCAACCTCCCTTTATGATCTTCTAGATCTAGGTCCTTCCTCTCCTGTTGCCTGCACCCTCCAGGCAGCAGTGCCATGGGCTTGCCCATAGCAGGCTCCTGGCTGAAGTTGGCTTGAAGCACCTTGGGTTGCTCTTCTCCCTCCTCCCAGCAGGCTTAGGGCACAGCAACCTGCTGGTGGGTGGTTGTGGCCAGAGTGGCTTCAATGCAGGTGGGAGCCCAGAGTCAGGTCAAAAATATGGCTGTACAATGCGACCCAGGGAAGGGGGCTGCTGGAGACCTTCAGGCAACGACCACCTCTACCGTGGCACCATGAGCCTGTCCTACCTGTGACTCTGTCTGCTGGAGGTCCCTAAGGGCTAAGTGACAGGTTATTTCAGCATCATCTTTAGCAGTTCCTTCAGCATAGCTAGTTCCTATTTCTCATCCCTTCACCCCCTGCTTTCCCAGAATAGCAGCACCAAATGTATTGCAACTGGAGGGGGACTGACTTGCTCCCACCATGAGCCTTTCTTCCCTTTTAAAAGATCTCCCATCCACATTTACTCCAGCAAGCTGTGGCCCTCCAAGGTCATCCTCCATCACTGAAATCCATCCCCAGCTCCTCGTGGGTCTCACCAATCTTTGCCTCACTCAGGGTAGCCTTAGCAATGTCCCCATCCATGGGAAGAAGCAGCACAAGGACTCGCAGGAGGCTGTCCCACATGGTTCTTCCATAGCTTTTTGTTGATTTGTTCCAAAATGCCTCTTCTAACAGATATCCTGAGAGAGCCTAGAAATCGCAGTGCCACTGAAAAATCAAAGGTATCTGAACACATAAATAATGGTGAATATATTTGGACATCTTGACTCCACAAACTAAGTAGTTACAATGCTATCTAAAGCAGATAAAGGTATTGTTGCCACATGACAGATGAATGGGAAAGATTTAGAAGAAAGTTTGGAAAATAGAAAGGACCTGTTCAAGCAACAGAAGAACAGTTGCTGGAAGATCCCATATGATCTTGCCCTCTGACTTGGTTTAACCAGGAAGGGTCGCTGCCTGCCCCACCCCCCACCCTCTGGTGGTATGGGGAAGAGAAAATATAAACGAAGGGGGCTCAGGGGTTGAGACACGAGCAGTTTACTGGAATAGTAAGGGAGGAACAACACCAAACAACAACAACAGTGCTAATGAAAGAATATACAACGTAAAAAAGTGGTACAAACGGAACGAAACAGCTCACCACGGGACCGGCTCGTGAGCTACGGTACCCAGCAGCCCCCTCCTCCCAGAACTTCCCTGTTTAAATACTGAGCACGATGTCACGTGGTATGGAATACTGTCACGTGGTATGGAATACTGTCACATGGTATGGAACACCTGCCCTGGCCACCCAGGCCAGCTGCCCTGGCCACCCCCCTCCCAGTTCCCTAAAAACAATTAACTCTATCCTAACCAAACCCAGGACTCCCTCTGCACAGGGTTCCCAGCATTTTCTACATGGACCACCCACTGCTCCTCTCATCCCCAATGCACTTTCTATCTGCTGAGGGAATGGCTGTGCTGTGGTGATGTGATGGGTGGTTTTCACCCCACACCTCTTTCCCTTGCTCTACCAGATGGCATCAGGGCAAATCCAGGGGCAAAAGAAGAGGGTTGGATTGCAGTAGATTTTCCTGCTTATCTCTTGTCCTCCAGCCTTTACCAGTAACCTCCGGGATTTCCAGAGGTCCAGCCACTAGTTATCTGGAAAGTCACCAGCCACATACAAGAACAGGTTCTATACGTCCTTTTGATGCTGCCAAATCCTACCTTTCTCCATGATGAATTTCCATTCACCTCCTGGTGTGTGCCCATCTTGTGGCTGCTCCTTCAGCAGCTTTGTCTCCCATGGCTAAGATCCACTGCTCTCGCTGTCCGCAGAGCAGCTCTGTGGAGAAGAAAATCTTCCAACACACAGCTTGCCTTGGAGGTACCCAATGGCAGAAGCACAGCAGATTAGTGATGTGTCCTCTAGGCCACCTAGGCTTGAAGGCTCAGATTTTGATCTTCAATGGACCCAACAGACCTCCAAGATGCTCCTTTCTGGCAAATACATCCCACCAAGGGAAGTCTTGGATTGAATAAGCAAAGTATTTTGGGTGGCCTCCAGCTGCAAAATGCCTTCCTTTTGGAGTCCAAGAGGGACAAACTTCTTGGTGCAACCAACTTCTTCCCCTGAATGTCTATCAGACAACTGCTTTTCCAAATTTTGTGTTAGAAAATGCATTTGTATTCACACAGCGGGTCCTCTCTCTCACTAAATACACACACATGCTTCTACAAGTTCTAGTTAGATCCATACCTCACTGCCTGGGTGCACAGTTTTGTGTAAAAAGAGACCTCCTCCCATGCCCAAATGCATGTATCTGGCTGACTAAGATGAGACTGAACAACAAGGGCCAATTTTTACTAATGATGGAAATTCTTGTTGTCTTTCAAGGTAGGAGGTCAATGCACTGGCTCATGCAAGTAGGAACAGCTTTACCAGAAAGGACAGAGCTAAGCCAGTGCCTCTCAGACTTTGTCCTTGTTATCCAGAAAGCACCAAGCCGTCTATAGTGCACATCTTCATGAAACAAGCTGAATTATTATTATACATCACAAGTTCGTTGTATTGCAACACTACAGATCCCGGCTGTTCTGTTTTCAGAAAGAGGATGCTGCTAAAAATTACATGAATGATGAAGAAATACAAATGAACACACCCTCTGACCAACCATGGGTCATTGCTGATGCATAAACACATCTGAACTCCTAGGAAAGAACAGTGCTTGGCCTCATGCTAAGTAACATTGAAGGTAAAATGATACATCTCTCTCATTACTGCAAACCACACTGTGGTTTGTGGTTGAGACAAGGCTGGACTGGAGTTTTGGTTGTCTCCTAAGGGAAGAATATTAGTTGTAATTGGGCTCGGATAAAGTTAGAGCTGGCACAACTGGGAGAGGGCTTGGCTTTACCACGGTGCTGGCTGCTTCCCATGGCAGAGCTCATCCTGGAGCCAAGGCAGCTGAGCAGAGGCTGGAGCCAAGCTCTGGTTGTGTGTGTGTGTGTGTGTGTGTGTATGTAGAAAACATTAACTGGGGAGAGGGAAAGCTGTGATCATGGCACCACACCAACACAGGCATCTTGCTCGACTCTTTGCAGCAGTTATTTCCGTAGAGGTGCTCCTATCTAGCCGTGGAGGCCTTTGGAGCTAATCCTGCTCTTCCCAGGGTTCACCAGGCTGGCAGTTGTGTGATGAAGACCCACCTTGAGATAGTAAGGAGAAAAAGCACTGAAAATATATATTTTTTTTAAAAAAAGTAATCAATCAAACCTCAGGTGGGATGGGCTGAGGGCAGACTGCAATATACACCCACCAGGACTTTGGGCTTGTCTATAGAGCTGGCTTGTTTTCCTCTAAAATGGAAATTTCTACTTTGTGGCTCAGAGAAGGCTGGAGCCTGCCCATGACAAGGACATCAGCGTGGTCAACTGTGAAAGCTGGGCTCAAGTTCTTGTCCTGTCCTGGCCCTAAAGGTCACATTGCAGCAGGTAGAGCAAGAGGAGCAGCCTGATGGGAACCCATTATCCCAGACCATCTTACCTGCCCCTCTGTCAATAGCTCAGGGTGGGACGTGAGACTGAGTGGCACTGAACTAGCAAGAGTGCCCATCTCGAGATGGGAGATGACGAAGCTGGGTGGTGATGGATAGAGAAGCAACCCTGTGCAGAAGGACTTGGAGATACTGATGAATGATAAATTGGACATGAGCTGGCAATGTGCGCTCACAGCCCAGAGGCCAATAACCGTGTCCTGGGCTGCATCCAGAGCAGCGTGGGCAGCAGGTCGAGGGAGGGGATTCTGCCCCTCTGCTCCGCTCTCCTGAGACCCCACCTGCAGTGCTGCCTCCAGTTCTGGGGCCACCAACAGCAGAAGGACATGGACCTACTGGAGTGAGTCCAGAGGAGGTCACAAGGATGATGTGAGGGCTGGAGCACCTCTGCTGTGAGGACAGGCTGAGAGAGTTGGGGTTGGAGAAGAGAAGGCTCTGGGGAGACTGTACTGTGGCCTTTCAATCTATAAAAGGGCTTTTAAAAGATGGAGAGAGACCTTTTACCAGGGCCTGTAGTAACAGGACGAGGGGCAATGGTTTTAAAATGAAAGATGGTAGATTTAGACTGGATATAAGGAAGAAATTTTTCACTGTGAGGTTGGTGAGAAACTGTAACAAGTTACCTGGAAAAGTTGTGGATACCCCATCACTGGAAGTGCTCAAGGTCAGGTTGGTTAGGGATTTGAGCAACCTGACCTACTGAAAGATGCACCTGCCCATGGCAGGTGGGGTGGACTAAATGGTCTTTAAAGGTCCTTTCAACCCAAACCAACCTGTGATTCAGTGTTCAGATAACCAGGAGGGACAGGAAGAATCAGGGGGACTTCTGCAGGGCTGGCTTACCTCGTCAGTGCAAGCATCTGGGGGAAATCCTAGCCCTCTTTGCCCAATGTCAGGTCTCTCCTGGAAGAGGAAGCCACTTGCCCCCTGGAACCCAGGTTGGCATGGGGTTTGCAGCAGCTGTAAACCACAATGTGGGAGTGCCAGCTCTGTGAGCATGCCTGTGGTCAACAAGGGACTGGGACCAGCTCAGTATTCCCTGTGGCTCCCAAGGCCTGACAGACACCTGGAGTCTTTCCAGAAACATGCTTGGAGCCCCTCTTTGGACCTATGGGTCAATTTTGAGGCTCTGCTCCAACTCCAGAATCATTGCAGTTAGTTTCTTTTTCAGGAAATGCCAGAAACTAGTTTCCCTGCTAGTTAGGAGAAATAGTTGGTGTCAGGTTTTGATTGTGATGCAATATGCTGTTTTCTACCTGGGATAAGATGAACTGGTCACTGGAGAGTGGGAGCTGATGTTGTTTAAACCAATATTTGCTTCCAAATATTGCTTAATTTCTAAACTGCACACAGCAAACAAAGAGCTCTCTGTCAATTTTAAGCAGCTCTTCCCGGCTCAGAGCCCTAAGCCCAGCTACAGACTGTGGCCTCTTGTGGGGAGCTGCTTACCATGTCGTGCCATTACAGGTTGGCCTTTTTAGGTTGGAAACTCATGTCAGGTACCAGCAGTTTGACCCTTTCTGCCTTGCACAGCAGCTCTGCAGGACAGTGCCACTGTCCTGCGTCCTCTCCATGCACGTCCCTATCTCCAGCAAACACCAGCTGGTCCAGCATCAGTGAGGAAACAAGTCTTCTTGACCTCTTCTCTCAAGCAAGCCACCACTAACTCCTCAGCCCCTTTGCTGAATTCAGAAGTGGTTTCTGGTCTGCCAGCCAGTGGTCCATGCAAAACTCACCCTCTTGGATATGCAATTAGTGCCTTTGCCCCTAATGAAGGCTTCCAAGTTGCTTAATTAACCTACAGGTTAACAGGATTACCGGCAACCCTGGGCAAGCTTGGGAGCTGTGATATTCTTGAAGGGCTTTTGGAAGGGAAGGCAGAAAAATGTGGTGGGTTAATCATTCCTACACTTGCAAGTAGAGCAGCTGGAGCCTGATAACATTTATCCCTGCTTCCCATGCATTTTCCAAAGATCTGTGGGAACAAACCAATAAATACTGATAGCTGGGAAAGAAAGCGCAGGAGTGCCAGCTGCTCTGCATGGCCACGCTGCCCTCGGCTGCTCTCCCGCAGGACCCCCAGGTCCCGTGCTAAGGCATACATCAGGTAGTTGCACAACTCTTCTGTCCACAAAATGGTTCTGTCCAGCTCTGTGGGACAAGCCAGGTGGTTTCCACAAGGGCATGTACCCACAACAAGATGCTGGACCATCCCAGAGGATGTGGTTGGATGAGAACAGAAGAGAGGGTGGCTTATTTCCAGGGCAGGAGTGAGCTGTGGCTCACATGAGCCCCCGTGCACACATCCAGGGACAAGGGAGTTGAGTTGTGAGCGGGGACATTCCTCTGTGGTCACAGAGTCCAGGTCACTGGGATAGGGACAGAGGCAAGACAGTGGCAGAGCTCGTCAAGAAGACCCTATGGTGAGAGGGGAGCAAGAGTGGAGAAGCACAAGGTGCACCTGGAGGTGAATCACAGCCACCCCACCACCACAAGGGGACACCCAGCTGGGTCCTACATCTTTGGCTGCGAAAGGAGGAGTAGGACATTACTGAAGCAAGCAGAAGAAAGCTGCTGGCAGATGTAGCCAGTCTACGTGTGCTGCAGAGGGATGCTGGTGATCCAGGTGGACCAAGAGTGACTTTGCGGGAGCTGTGGGCACAGAGATGCTGGTGGGACCAAGAGGGATTTTGCAGAAGCTGTGGGCACAGAATGCTGGTGGGAGCAGGCAGCAGAGACCAGCAACCAGAAGGTCACAAAAGGAGAAAGCAAGGGAAGACACCAAGGAAAGGAAGACTTCTGAAATGGTTTTGCAGAGCAGCGCCGGCAGTAGGAGCCCTGGAGCTGGCAGCGCTGGCCGGCTGCTGGAGCAGCTCTCGTTGCTGGATTCAGCCCAAGCAGCAGGGACTGAACCTCATATCGTCCTCTGCAGCCCACAGGCAGCCCAGCTGGGCTGGCACGGCCACCCACCACTGCGGCCAAGCATTGTGTTGAGCTGTTGGATAGCTGCTCTGGCCAGAAATGAGATTAAATGAATGAGAAAAGGGTCAGCTCAGCAGTGGGTCAAGCTGAACTTTACCACTTGCTGTTCAACCCCTTTCCAGTTAGTTAATTTGTGGTAATCATTAATACCAAGCCCCTGTTCATATGTGGAGCCTCACAATAGCTAATTTTTAAAGTGTCACCCCAACTACACGCTGTTACATGTGTCCTGGTTGAAGCCACCTTCCCTTTTCAACACTCTTATGGCCAATACATTTCCTCACTGATTAACAGTGGTTGTTTTGAAACCAACAAAAAATCTGTTGGCCAGCATTCCCTTCCACTTTGTAATTTTAAAGCAGCATTAAAGGGAATTAATGGAAATAAGGCTTCAGATTAACAGCAAGGCTTAGTCTTTATTGAAGACCCTTTGAACTCTAGTTAAATTAATTTTCCTTCTGCTTTTGAGATTTCCAAACACAGATCTGGCAGTTTAGCTGTCATGAGTTATGCAAACATCTCACCCTTTGGAAGTCAATGGCTAAGTAAAACACCAATGACTAAATACTGGACCCAGGACCTAGGAGGACGTCTCTTCCCTGCCAGTGTTGGTGACCACCATACCATCAATAAAGACCTCCCCTGCCCAGGTATCTCTAAGGATCCACATGGACCTGTCAGTTCCCCCGCTCCCTCCCAAGCAGAAGAGGAATTTGTTTCCTGGTCATTTTCAAGATGAAATATGAGGGGAACAGTTCCTTCTGTCCTCACCACTCCACTCCCTCATCACCCTGGGGCTGGTGCAGCCCGGAAGGCACTGCTGGACCCTGGCTCTCAAACCACCATGTCCTTTCCAGTAATTACTGTTTTGCAATGTGGAAAATAATGAAAGTCTTGGGACTATTAAGAGCTCTGAGAGGAGCAGAGAGGGGGGGGAGTGAAAGGCCAAGCTGAGCAGATTTCAAACCCCCTCCTGAGGGTTTTTTGACTCCCATGGTATTTTAATCTTCTCGGCATGGCCAGCTGCAGGGATAAAGGAGCAGAAATCCTAGGCAGAGGAGTGGGGGCTTCAGGGCACGTGTCTCACTGGGGCTGGTCCCAGGGAGGGAGCTCTGGGTTGGGATGGTCAGGAGGACACAGCAGCCCTCTCTCAGAGTCCCATCATCCATCAGCCCCTTGCCCACACAATTGGCAGGTGCTTTGGCGCTGGGGAAAACTATGGCAAAGCCCAGCTGAAATGTGACATGGCCCTAACAGTTCCTGAAAACTGTTGCAAGAATAAGGGAGGAACCACAAAAACTTCTTCCTTCAGACACTTTGCTGAAAGTTGCATAAGGTGGGGGATCGTGGCTGTGCGCTGTAGGTGTAACGACCAGTTATGTCACAGACAAAGGGTGTTGTATGGGGAGAAAGGGTTTCATGTCACTAACCTTCAAATCGGAGCAAAAAAAGGAAAACAAACTCCTTTGGGGAGTCTGGTCACTAGCAGTGACTGAGGGTCTCAGCACCCCTGTGTCATAGAACCACAGACTGGTCTGGGTTAGAAGGGACCTTA
>NW_010315487.1:0-3433 GCF_000700745.2 Antrostomus carolinensis
GCCCCATACCTGTTGTGCAGCGGTAACTGGGCAGGCAAGGGAGGCTGGCACAAGATCTGCCTGTGTCCCCGGCCTCTCTGAGGAGGGACCTGTTTCCATTCCTTGTTGTCTTTTGGGCCCCCTCCTCTTACCTGGTGGCAAGAGGATAGGGGACCCTGTGCTGCACGTGAAGGCTTTTGCCTTTGGTTCAGAGATGGGAGGGCCTGAGCCTGCTGGTCTATCTCCCTCTCACGCTTCCTTGTAGTTCTCAGTAATATCAGCTTCCAGAGACTGTCAGAGCATGGGAACAAGGAGACAGAGGTGATCACCTTGGAAGTTTTCCTACACTGTACAGGAGGGGAAAATCTAAGGAGATAAACAATCCATTGGAGGAGGAAAACAGTGAAAATATAAATGAAAAACAATGGAATAACTAGGCAAGCAGAAAAAAATATAGAATAATGACTTCATAGAGCATTGCATTATTGAGAATATATCTGTGAAATTCAAAACACAGTGCCTTCTACCTACCTTGTGACCGTACAACTTAGATGGTATAGCAGCTTAATAAATGTAACATACCAAAACAGTATGGGACCATAGTTCGAGAAATTCACTGATGACTCTGGCATGCTATCTTGTGTTCATCAGTGAGGAGAGAGGAAATAATCACCCGGAACTGTCTTTATTCTGCTACATAGAAGAGGAAAAATCTGTTCCCTGCTCCTGAGGCCAGGTGACCCATACTGCCTCATGTTCATACTCTTCCCATGCTTGTGTCCTATGGTGAAACTGGCAGCCTTCACACTAGTTAGCAATTGTCTCTGTGTCTCTTCTGACTTAAGCCATGCTCTTGAAGATCTAACAAAGGATTTTTTTGTGTGTTTTTTCCATTTCAGATTGTCAAAAATAACAAGAGGGCTGTGTTGCATCATACAAGACCCATGATCCAGGGCAGGAGGGGAGGGGGAACTGCCCTTTATGTTAAAAAGCGGATAGATTGTCAAGAGCTGCCTCTAAAAAACAAACATGACCAGATTGAGAGCTTATGGGTTAAAATTAGAGACCAGACCAGTAAAGGGCACCTGCTGGTTGAGGTCTACTACAGACTGCCTGATCAAGAACCTCTTAATGAGGCCTTCTTTCTTCAGCTATGGGAAGCGTCATGCTCATAAGCTCTCATCCTAATTGGAGATTTCAACCACCTGGATATCTGCTGGGAAAACAACACAGTGGGCTGTGAACAGTCCAGGAGACTCCTGGAGTCTGTTGAGGATAACTTTCTGGTCCAGCTATTGGACAGACCTACCAGAGGTGAAGTGTTATTGGACCCGGTGCTGACAAATGCAGAAGAGATCATTAAAGAGGTTAAGTTTGGAGGGATTATGGGCTGTAGTGACCGTGCCCTGGCTGAACTTGTGATCTTGAGGAATATGGGCCTAGCAAAAAGCAGAGTCAGAACCCTGAACTTCAGGAGACCAAGCTTCCAGCTATTTAAGGAATTATTGGATAGGATCCGCTTAGAAATTGTCCTTAGGGACATAGGTACAGAACAGAGCTGACAGGTCTTTAAGGACACCTTCCCGAGAGCACAGGAGCTCTCCATCCCCCAGCATAAGAAGTCAAGTAGATGAGGCAGGAAACTGGCATGGTTCAGCAAGGATCTGCTGGTCAAACTGAGAGAAAGGAAAGAAATGTACAGGCAGTGGAAGCAGTGATATGTAGCTTGGGAATAATGCAGGGATGCTGTCCGGATGTATAGAGATGAGATTAGGAAAGCCAAGGCACAGATGGAAATAAACTTGAAGAGAAATGTGAAAAATAACAAGAAGGGATTCTTCAGGTACATTGGCCAGAATAGACAGGCCAAGGAGACTATACCCTCTCTGATAAATGCAACAGGAGAACTGGCTTCAGCAGACCTGGAGAAAGCTGAGGTACTCAACAAGTTCTTTGCCTCAGTCTTCACTGGCAGTCAGGCTTCCCATTTCTGTTGAGTCCCTGAAGCTCTAGGCAGGGGTCAGGAGAGCGAAGACCTTCCCACTGTAAGCACAGAACAAGTCAGAGACTGCCTCATGAGACTGAATGTGTACAAGTCTATGGGGTCGGATGACATGCATCCCAGGGTCCTGAAGGAACTGGCTGGTGTGGTTGCCAAGCCCCTCTCCATCATATTTGAAAAGTCATGGCTGTCAGATGAAGCCCTTGGTGACTGGAAAAAGAGAAACTTCACTCCCATTTTCAAGAAAGGGAAGAAGGAAGACCCAGAGAACTACAGGTTGGTGAGCCTCACTTCTGTGCCTGGGAAGATCATGGACAGATCATCCTGGAAACTACGGTAAGGCACATGTGAGACGAGGAGGTGATACAAGACAGCCAACATGACTTCACCAGGGGCAGATTGCGCCAGACCAATCTGGTGACCTTCTATGACAGAGTGGCTGCATCAGTGGATGAAGGAAGGACAACTGATGTTGTCTACCTGTCTACTTCTGCAAAGCCTTTCAACATGGTCCCACACCACATTCTTATCTCTAAATTGGAGAGACATGGATTTGAATTCTAGACTATTTGATGGATGAAGAATTGGTTGGATGATAGCAGACAGAGGGTTGTGGTGAATGGCTCTGTGTCCAGGTGGAGACCAGAGATGAGCAGTGTCCCCCAGGGGTCAATCTTGGGAGCGGTGCTCTTTAACATCTTTATCAATGACCTAAATAATGGGATTGAGTTTGCTGATGACATCAAGATGAGTGGTGCAGCTGATACAATAGATGGAAAGAATGCCATCCAGAGGGACCTAGCCAGGCTTGAAAAGTAGGCCCACAAGAACCTAATTAGGTTCAACGAAGACGAGTGCAAGTTTTTACACTTGGTAGGGACAATCTCAAGTATGTATACAGACTGGGAGAATAACTCATTGAGAGCAGCCCCACTGGGAAGAACTTGGAAGTCCTGGTGGATGAGAAACTTGACATGAGCCAGCAGTGTGCAGTTGTAGCCTGGAAGGCCAACTCTATCCTGGGCTGCATCAAAAGAGGGGTGGTCAGCAGGCTGAGGGAGGTGATTGTCCCCTCTACTTTGCCTTTGTGAGGCCCCATCTGGAGTACTGCGTCCAGGCCTGGAGCCCCCAACAGAAGAAAGATGTAGAGTTGTTGTAGCAGGTCCAGAGGAGAGCTGCGAAGATGATCAGAGGGCTGGAGCACCTCTCTTATGAAGAAAGATTGAGGGAGCTGTGCTTGCTTAGTTTGGAGAAGAGAAGGCTTCATAATTCCAGATATCTCTTGAACTTTTTCCTCCTCTTCTGCTCCCTGTTCTCTACAATACCACACAAATACTAAATTATATAGAAAACAGTTTGAGGAGGCTAGAAAAAATAAATGAAGGTAAAAGATGACTCTCAGAAGGTGTACTAACAAACACAGTGGAATCATAGGTTAGAAATCACATGGCA
>NW_010315487.1:3454-43301 GCF_000700745.2 Antrostomus carolinensis
TGTCTGTACTGATTAACAAATAAAACTGCATTTCTTAGTATGATTCTTTATATCTACGCTCTTCTACAGCCAACTAAACAAATGTGCATTTGAGCAGATTTAGCGGTAAGCATATCGTAAATCATACCAGCTATTTTTCTATTTTTGTGCATGTCTGTGCCCTATTGTGATCAGCCCACAGTTTTTCTAAGGACAAATTGCCAAGATCTGCTGAGAACTAAATTACTTTGTGAAAAATATCTTTTTTTTTTTTTTTTTTTCCTAGAGCAAAGCATTTTTGTCAGTGTCTGCATACTAATATTTAATATATAAGAGAGAGATAAAAATTCCCATTTTGCCAAAAATCTTTTGCCAAGTGAAACAAATCTGAGCTATCAGAAAAAAGATAATTTAAAAATTAAAATAATGGTTGATTCATAAGTCTGGTGGTGGTAAAATGGGCATTTCTGGGGATTAATATTTGCTACAACTTTTTAAGTAACTTCTTCGCTAAGCTTAAGATATCATGTGCATGTATTTTATATAAGAATGGATCAAAATAACAAACACGACAAAAGTTTTGGACCTCACATAGTTACAAAAACAGAACTGTAGCTTTCTAATTTCATTGCACAAGCCCTGTGCTTTGTCCACTAACATCTTTCCATATATCAGGGTACTAGAATTTGAATAATGACTGTGTAGCTGTGCTACATCTCTGTCTGGCTATCCTGGTTAAAAAGATATTTTTATTAACATGTGTACAGAAATAGACAAAGACAGATTCAAGCTCTTCTGACTTCTCTAAGCTAAAACCATGCCAGCCCTGGTCCAGGCAACTGTTTCTCTAGTTTAGCAATGTGATCAAGGTAGTACTCTACACCTTAGTAGGGCTTGTTACATTCAGCACAGCTCCATCCTAGCTCTTTCATTTAGGACTGACCTAATTTGCACAGGTATTTTACCACATTTTCCAGTCTTTTGGAGGGGATTTTTTTTTTTTTTCCTTTCATGACTATGCAGAAATCACAACAAAGACAAATAGAATAATTATGGGGAAAGGCAAAGGATGAAAAATCTTCTCCCAGTGGATTATATTTGTTTAATGACACGAGAATTTTCCATCTTCCATAATTTTTCTCTCTTTACATTTCAAGTCATACTACATATGCTGCAAGTTTGATTCCAAACCCAAATGCTGACAGGATTTGAACAGTATCCATGAACTGGAATTACCTTGCATAAAATTTTGGTGAAACATTGGAACAGGTTCCTCAGAGAGGTGGTAGATGCCCCATCCCTGGAAATGTTGAAGGTCAGGTTGGACATGGCTCTGAGCAACCTGATCTAGTTGAAGATGTCCCTGCAAGGGGGGGCGGACTAGATGACTTGTAAATGTCCCTTCTACTCAAATCATTCTATGATTCTATGAAAATGAATATATTTCCTACTTTTTTCTTTCAAAGAAAGCAAAGGAGAACAGAATAAAGCTAAGTATCAGATAAATTAAATCAGCATGAAAATAAATACTATCCCCAAAATGATAAATTAGAAATATTAGCTTCTTATATTCGTAAGATGGGTTTCCTTTCAAAATTAAAACACAAATAAAAAATCCATTAAAACAGAGAAGAAAAATTAATATCTTGCACACAATAAAAACTCTTTCTGATCTGACAGAGCATCTCAAAAGGAAACAATAACTATATATTCATATGATAAGAACAATTTCCTTATGAACTGAGAAATATGATTGAAAATACTGTCTTACCATACTTTCAATAAGAAACAATCATCTTGTAAAAAAGTGACGCAATTTGTGACAGCTTCAATATGGACTACATTTTTTATTTCATTTAAAAAAATATAATAATCTACAGAAAAAAAATACAGCTATGATTTGCTACCTACCCATTCTTAATTATAATACCAAGATCTGTAACAATTCACTGGGAACAAGAATGGATACTCTAAGGCAGATTTTAGCTGTCCCTTCTTCTTTCAGACTTTGATGTGGTGGGATATTCAGAGAATCACAGAATGGTTGAGGTTGGCAAGGAACTTTGGAGATTGTCTAGTTCAACTTCTCTGCTCAAGCAGGATCAACTTGAGCAGGTTTCTCAGGACTGTGCTAAGTCAGGTTTACAATGCCTCCAAGGATGGAGACTTCAGCCATCTGTCTGGGTAACCTGTCCTAGTGTTTAATCATCTGCACCCAATACAGTGTTGAGTATGGTCTAATCCACAGCATGTAAATTAAAGAGTAATTCAACTCAAAGGCACTAAAGGTGTCTTATGATAGTTAAAGTTCTTGGGTTATATTATATCCCTTTCAATCACAACTAATGTCAATCAATAATCATGAAAACTGCTGAGTAAAATAAAATGTAACAAGTGGAAGGATCATATTATTTCTGATATTTTTTTACTTTCCTTTTTTCATACAGATGTAATACATTTTTGTCTGTTTACTTCCCTACTCCTCCCCAAGGCTTCTTGTTTCTCTGCATCCTCTTCTCTCCTCACTCCCATTCCTCATTGTACTTTATCGCTCTTCCTCTTTGTTGAACAGCTCTCTGTCTTTCAATTGTCATAGTAATGATAAGCATTTTGAAAACATTTTACAAAAGGCATTTTCTTCACATATTTCCTAAGCTGTGTAGATATGTACATGTCAGAATGATGTCTCTTGCTGTCATTTTTCTGCCACTGCTGTATCCTATACCTTAAGATTTAGCCTCTGCAAACTTGGCTTTTTCTGTTTAATCTATTCATAGTATATAATCACGTCTACATGATCTTTTTTCCCCCTTTTTTTTTTTTCTTCTTGGTTCATATTTGAATGGAAAATTAATGTAAAATTTCCTTTCTCATATCATAGTTTTTCAATTGATTGTATTCTCTTCTCACCACTTTTATTGCACATCGAATGTAAAAGCACAGCAAGGAAATCTATTTCTTACAGATACATCAAATGCTTCAGACTAACCCTTCCATTTATTATACAGTGCAGAGGGTTTGAACTCTGCAGCTCCCTCAGGGGAACTATGCAAAAACTCTTCATGATGCTTCAGAAGTGTAGTAGTAGAAATAATGTAACTGAGCTATGCTCCTTAAAAAAGTTTCTAAATATGCTGATCTCTCCTAGGTCTTATACCAGTAAAAACAGTTGTGTCTTTTTTTTGGTTACAGGAAGGAGGGAAGGAACAATCTAATCTTTTTTGTTTGGTTTGGATATGCACCAATAACTTTAGACATATTTTTTCACCTTTCAGACTTTCTCTCTTTTCTTCCTGTTCCATAATGACCTTTCTTCTACCTACCTTATTCACTTTCAGACCTTTCTTTCCTCATTGTAAAAGGAATTCAGGGTGTGTGGGACAAAATTCAGTTGACTCAAATAAGTACTTTGAACTTAAATTAAACCGTTGAACTGGACTCCTTTCCAGTTCTTTTTGCACAAGGGCAGATATTACAAAGCAAACTACAGCTTCTCTGCACTCGCTCCCACAATAATGGTTTATCCCTCACACAAAAATATTAATTGGTTGTCTCAAAGGGTTCATTTAATTAACTTCATTTCTCAAAAGCTGTGCACTGAATTGAAGCTAGCTATCCTGGGCCCCTCTCTAGTTGATGAAAAGAGACTGACACACCTTGAGGACAGTTTAGATGAGATCATAATCCTTCTAGCAGTGTCTCTACTTTTCATTGGCTACCTAGGATTGTTTGGACATGACTATTATATGGTTAAAGCTAGATGAGGTAAATTTTATGTTTATTATCTCCAGACACTACATTACTGTTCATTGTTTGCTGTGTTGCATGTTGTGACTCTCGGTCATTCTATGGCAAATTCCAGTGTATAGTACTCACTGATAGAAAAAATAGTTTATATATACATGCAAATATATATATTTTATATATATATATATGTAAAAGCACAAAAGAAATATAATTAGATCCACATACATGATTCTGTCAAAGCTGACCTTTATACATTATATAAATTTTAAAACAACCCCCAAAAAACCAAAACAAAACCCCAGCCTTAAAGAACTTCTCATTGCAGTCCTAATTCTACAGTCCTTACAGACTTCAAGCTACTGCCACTTTCAAGAAGCTAAGGTATTGCAGTAAGAAGGCAAAGGGCACCTCCACCTTTCCAGGGCCTCTGACTGTCTCCCTTGGGCAGTAGGTATAGTTTCGTGCATGTTATTTTTATTTTGTACACTGTAGTGTAATCATTTTGGCATGAGATCCTGCACTGAAATGAAAAATTCAAGCCATTCTAGCCTAAATTGACACAAATCTGAGGCATTCTCCTATAAACAGCTTTCCATCCGTTGAAGAATTTTGTTTGTTCTGCTGTTTTGTTCCCTCAAGAAACAGAGTCTTTTTGGCTTAACTGTTGGAAGCCAAGCAGGTTAATGTCAACAGATAATCTGCAAGGAATATATTATGTATAAAAAGAACAACCTGTATGGACCCTTAGTAATTACTGTCATCTAAAAATCTCTCCACACAAAATTACTGCTTTAGTGAGACATGGAGAAGTGGACAAAAAGGGGAAGAAGCAACTTCTCATGCATGAAATTAAATTTTTATATAAGAAATAAATAATATTTCCTATGTTTAACATCTCAGTTCAATTATCTAGTCATCATCAAACCAAACAGGAATGGGTGCTGCAGCCTTAAATTCATAACATAGAATTCAGTTCTATAAAGATACTTTACTTATACTAGGCCAGGTCTTAACAGTGAAATACTGAGGAGTTTACAATATAATTAAAGCAGAAATCTTGAAAGTAAGTAGGAAGTATATAACACCTTGTAAAGCAGACAATGGTTCCCAAAATATCCATGACACTTTGCAGTGCCTTAGTAATGCCCTATAGGTCATGTTGCTTTTATACCATTCTTAAAAGGAATGTATTGGATTTTTAGTGAGAATAATACATTTTATCTCTTTGGCATATATCTTCTAACATAATCAACACATTTTCCCCCAGATGCAAACAAAAGACCACCGCTAAGGCGTCAATGCTATCTTGTAAGGAAGAGACAATTCAGAGGATGTTTTTTTTTTCTGAGACACCTGTGAAATCTGAAACTTCTGTAGTCTGGGAGAACTGATGTTGAGGATTTTATATTGTGTATTTAATATTTGAACATTAAAGGCAGTGGAAATCTTTCATTTACTAGGGATGTACTTTTTTCAGAGCATTTTGTATGTCATCTATGCTTTCGACCTCTGCTCTTATACATCTGTATTTTGAAAGTTGTAAAAATATCAGGAGCTTTAGATTATAGATACTTAATATTCTATAGTCTTAATTCTGTAATGTGTTTCCTTTTTTTCAGATCAAGATATGGAAGGGTGAAAATTTAAACATAATATTTTAAAAGGACTGAAATTTTTTCTAAGTTTACCTGGTTAAGAAAAATTCCACCAAAACTACAAGATTATGCAACCAAGAGAGACCTTATGGGTGAAAAAATACCATTTCAGTGTTTTCAAAGTCAACATGACACATAAAATCTTCCATAGATC
The DNA here is from genome assembly GCF_000700745.2 of Antrostomus carolinensis. Lineage (NCBI taxonomy): Eukaryota > Metazoa > Chordata > Aves > Caprimulgiformes > Caprimulgidae > Antrostomus > Antrostomus carolinensis. The sequence continues at coordinate 8,990 of NW_010315487.1, forward strand.
TATCTAATTCTGTACTAAGCACAACAGGGTTTTTGGTTTGTTTTTTTTTTTTTGCTTGAATTATCCCATTGAGAACCCATACATTTTACTCTAACACTTGTAATTCCACATGAAGTTAAATGTACAGGGTATTTGTTGTTGGCAATGAACAAAATATTGTTCAATTTTTTTAAAAAATAGATGATTCATAATTTGTGGAGGTAGTTATCTCATAAATATCATAACAGGAAATCTCCAAGACAACTTGATTAAATCCATGAAGGAAAAATAGATATGGGGAAAAAAATGAAAACCTGTCGGAACAAAGTTGGTTAAGAAGAGCAGGTATTTCAGGAGATAGGAAGATCCACAACATTGCACATGAAGACATGACTGCTTTGTGACACACACAGTATACTAAATAATGATATCTAGGAATGACTGCAAACTTGAGAGTCGTAAGTATCACAGGACCCGCTGATCTGTAGTAACCTCAAAGCCTCATTTAGTATATTACACCGGAAAAGAATCAGAAAGATTATTCATTTTGAGGGAACAGTCCCTGGAAAATAAACAGTGGAAGCTGGCCTGTAAAAACCTCTGTGATGAGCTATTAATGTGTCAATATTGAGAAGATGTGGGAATTGGAATAAGAAGGACAGGACAGTAGTCATTAGAGTGAGACTGGCTGAAGATGTACAGAATATAATATGTGACAGTTTGTATTTCAGTACATCACACTGCAAAACTAATCTTTTTAAGAGACTGTAGGAACTGAATGAATGCTGACATTTATCTAAATTATCTTACTCTGAGAATAACTATACCTACATTGCATAGGATAAAAATGTCTAGGGGATATAAAATTTGACTTTGGCTCTGAGACATAAGACAGCTGCTAATGGTCTAGGATTAGCAAGATTTTTACCATGGGTATTTTATTGCTTAATTGCCAACTCTAGGCATTTTCTAACTCACAGTACAGTATCTGGCTCTAATCACTGTCAGAAATACCTGATTGATTCTGTTGCATTCCCTGTCTTCCTACATTCTTATTTAGATTTATTTTTCCACAGGATGGTACCAGGTGATAAGTTACAGCGGAGTCACACACTAGCCCTACTAAAATTTTGTTACTCTTTATACATGTCTTCTTCCAGCAAATATTACTCAAAAGTCTGGCCATCACCTTCATATTTTTAAACCAATGACAACTCCTCCATGGTTGTATGAGAAAGACAGTTCGTTAGAATATATGTACCTGCTTCTAGTATGTTAATAGTTTTCACTGCAACCATGTAAACTTTGTTATCTGTTTACTTCAACAAAACACTCATTCCATGAAGTGCAGACCTCTCAGAAGTTTAGACACCAACAATCTACAACGTCTGGATCCCTTCAATTTATTTGCAAGAATCCCACTCTTTTGGCTTCTTTTGACAGAAATAAATATCTATTGCCATCTAGGATGAACAGACCATGTAGCTATGACACAACGCTTATTCTCCCAAAAGTGTTCTTGTGAAAAAGAAACTAGAAGCCATGACAGACAAAAGATAGAGCATTTCAAATGGCGGTAGATTTGTATGTGGGAGAAAATGAATCAAACCCTTAAAGTTCCTCTGAGACTACTATAAATGCTTAAATCCCTTTGTATCTGTTATGATTATTAGAATACTCCACACTGTATTCATCATGTTAGATGCCTAAATAGATGCCTAAAATTCGAGCTTTCACCATAAAAGGACTCAGGGTTAGTCAGAGCCTGAAGGCAGATCTGCCTAGACTTTCTCTTTATAATGAGATTCCCAGACAAAAGGAAAAATAAAAGAAGAAAAAAAAAAAAAGGCTTTTAAGCTGCAGAAAGTGAGGTTTTACTAGACCATAAACTAAGATAATTAACTTTTTTAAACAAAGAAATCTCCTGGTCTTATTTCAGTTGCCTGAGCAACAAAAGCAGCTAAGCAACTGAGCATACCCAAGGTGTCTTGTCTAATTTCAGATGTTCTGGGGTATTCTACTGAGCCCCATCTGTTGCTCTAGAAGGCTATAGGTAACCTGGAGGTCTTGTGACATCTCAAATATGGAATATCAAATGAAACTAAATACTGATGCCAACTGAATTAAAACAGAACTGACTGTATCAGGCACAATACAAATGAAGAAGGATTTATAAAGAATTTTCTTCTGCCAGCCACATTCTTTTCAAACAAGTCTTTTCTCCAGTACAGGTGTCAGTCACCTCAGCAGCTTTCCTAGGCACAATAAACTCTGCAGTGCCCTGCCTGGTTCCCAAGGAGGCTCTCTACACCAGCTTGAGACCTGTCTGTCTGACCTTCAAGGCTGCCTGAGGTTTCTGCTCCTCTCAGCAGTTTCTCAACATATGCATGAGCTCTGAATTCCTAGATCTTCCTGGGAATGGGTTCATACATTCTTTACCCACACTTTCCAAGCCCTGCAAGCTTCTCTGACTCAAGAAGCCGAGTTATATGGGAAGGAACAACCCTCCACTGATCTCACCTGACCTATTCTTCTTCAGTTAACATAATATTCAAGTTTAAAATTAACATATCAAATGTGCTCCTTTTTATTTTTTCTCCTTTGCAGAACATATAGTTTCCAGAATAAGAGCATTATAGATTGATTGATACTGAGATGTTGTAGTAGTGAAGAGAAAACATGGGAAAGCTGAAACTGGATTACAATATTATTGAGATATTAGTAAATCAATAATGTCTATATGCAGCAGCAAAAGAGGAGACATTCATACTGATCAACATTAGATAGCTTTAGAAAAAGAGATTATGAACTTGGAAGTGATGTAATTCCTGAACTAAGAGCAAGGACTTGTATTTGAGTAAACCATTTTGAAAGGAAGATTTTGCCTGACAAAGCAGTCCCAATTATTTTATGTGATACGAAGTGGGAGCTAATTAGATGCCTAAATTATTTATACAAATTAAGCAAAAGCCAAAACTCTAAAGAGGATAATTAAATTTATTTGAAATTAGTATTTCATTGAAGAGGCCTGGAGAGATGCCAACGGCAGGATACCTCCCTCAGAAAGCCTGTTCTGCACTATTCAGTGAATCCAATGCATGGTAAAATGGTCCAGGAGTTACAAGTTTCTCAAAGCAAAAAACATGAAAACATAAAGGATTCACTGTTTGTGTTTGTATCTGTATCTGTATTTCCTATATTTATTCAACTAGGAACACATGGTGTTAAGGGATTATGGAGAGAAAAAACTGTAACTGAGGAAAGAGGGAGGAAAAAATTAACTTCTTTCTCAACAGGGGTTTAATTCTAATGTTAAAGATACCACTGTAATGCTACAGATATAATGTGGCCTAGATACAGTTTTGATTAAAGGATGTGCCTATTACATATCTCTGCAGGGATGTGTCTAACAGCTACTACAGCTCAAGATAGAACTACTTACCCTATCTTTTCCCAGGTGGTGCAAACAATTTAACTTGTGCTAACATATGTCTGTAGCAAATTATAACAATTTTTCTCACCCTTAGTCCATTAGGAGTAAAGCCAAGACCTTATCTGTCTTTGTCTCCCTCCCTAAGATCACTCTTCTTTTACTTTCTTCACATCAAAGTGTTTACAGTGATGGATCTGACCAGCACTCATACTCCTCCAGAAGCATCCTGCATGGGTTACATACATGTTCTCAGACAGACAAACATCAGCTGTAGTTTTGTAACTCTCAAGTGTTGTCACTATAGTGATGTGAATTAATTCTGGAGTTTCTTGAAGAAGTGTATACCTTATAATTTTATAGGTTAACAAAATGGTACCTTGTTAAATCAGAAAATATCTGCACTTTCTGAATCGCAACAAAATTTTGTGAGACAAGATAACATCCAAAATTTTAAATCTGGCATGATAGTTAATTTGAAAGAAAAATATATTTATAACTGTCAGAAGAAAATGTGAAAAATGCTTTTCAGCATTTTGAGGGGAAAGAAGAAGGAGAAGAGAATACTTTTTATGCAAACTTGAGGTAGCATAAGAGAAAAAGTAGTATTTTTGAAAAATCAGGAGCTAGGGGGTTTTTTTGCATCCTAACAGAAGCTGGAATATCTTCTTTGCCAATTGGATAAAATAATAAAAAAAAAAATAATTCCCCCTCCCCACCCCCCCCCCTCAAATACTGTTCTTTACACAAAACAATACTTAATTGTTGAGACATGATTCAAAACCAGAATTTTGAATACTGAATTTATCTAAGGTATTCCTTGACCACCCACTTGTCCTTTTCTGTCATATACAGTTTTCTTGATTTGTATCATAGCAACTCCTAGAAATCCTACTGCACCACTTTCTTAAATCCCTTTGCTCAAACTCAGAACAAAAATGTCAGTTCTTGCTCCAGTGTATCTATTCTTCACCTTTTCCTTTTTATACCATTATTAAATATAGTTTATCTATACTGTGGATCTCTAATAAGCCTATAAAATCTTCAGTGGAATCTTGAACTATGCAATCTGAAGAGATTATTTCTGGATGAAAAGAAAGATTTTCTTATTTTCTGTATATCATCTCAAATCCACTGAAAGTTATTTCATATTCATTTAAGGGTGCTGCTTTTTTTTTTCCCCCCTCACAAGGTCAAAAGAAAAAACTATGAATAAGATAAGACTGTCTTGGTAAATAACTTCATTTTACACTTGTAAGCATTTTACTCAACATTGAAAATGTATATATGTATATATACATGCACATCTTGTGTGTGTATGTGTGAGCAATATTTTTAGGCCATAGATTCTTTCTATTGGTACATTTTATTATGCTGCTCTTTGAAGCAGTAAAATTAGTTATGGTACTTTTATTGATGTTGATTATAGGGATGTCTGATTTCATTTAGCATTCATACTGCACAGTAAGTGTCTTTTATAACCACCTAACTTTCACAGATGATTTGTCCCACTGTAAAATCATTAAGGACATTCATTAGAATTTGTCACTTTGTTACAGCAAAATAATACTTTTCAAAATAAAGGTTCAATTGTTTGTGTTTAATTTCAGTCATGTTTTCTTTGAGGCTTTAAGCCATTTTGTATTTAACATACTGCTAAGTGACTGTGGCACTTCTTAGCATCATAAGAAGTCTTTCATTATTATTCCTGGCTGCTGATCAGAGTCAGATTTAGATCTACCTTGTTCTTAGTATCTTCAATGCCGGAACCCTTTCCTCCTAGTTTTTTTTTAATATTTACTGGACATTATTGTTTTCTAGATGTAGGGGAGCCCTTAAGCAAGTCTGTTCTGTCCTTATTGAGAAGGTGCCTTAGAGCTCTCAGGCCCTTCAGGTCTCATTGACTCTGTTTTGGCCCTTGTAGATGGTTAGACTACAAAGTGGGTGAAAAACTGTGCAGAAGCTGAACTCAGAAGATAGTGGTCAATGGATCAATTGGGCAATCAGATAACATTAATGTTCCTTGGGAGTTGATACAAGACCTCATCAATGGCCTTGTTGATGGCACAGAATGTAGCCTCAAATATTTTGTAGATGACATCAAATCGGGGAAGTATATATATGATATGCTAGAAAGATGGATGCCATTCACAGTAACCTCAACAAGTTGGAGGAACGGACTGATAAAATTCATGAAGGTCAACTAAGACATATGTAAAGTCGGCAAGGAGCACAGCACTGGCAACAATCAGTTCCACGGATAAGTGCATGCGAGGAGCAAAGGGCAGATTCCTGGAGCCAGGGAAACCACTGTACAGGACAGAGAGTCCCATTGGGAGTGGCTGATCTCACAAGAGAGGCTGATGCGTTGGGGTCATTACCAGGAGCAACCACGGGAGATTTAAATGACCCCTGGGGAATGCGAGACAACAAAAGCACAGCTAACAAGATGGGGAAACAAGGCATAGCACAGCAGTTTGCACAGCACAGCAGTTTGTGAGGCAGTTCACGCAGGAAGGGCAAGCAGGGAAGGGCATGCAGGGAGCACCCTGTGATGTACTTGTAGCCCCACAGCCCAGGGAAGTGTTCTAGGTCTCTGACAGAATGGTGGACACTCACCTCAGGGATAAAACCAGTGTTCCTGTAGAGAAAGCCCCCAAGATGTCTGACACATCCACCCAGACAGAACTGGTAATTAATACAAGCAGTAAGTTGTAGTGAGTAACCTTCTCCTGGTGTAAAGGTAAGTACCTGCACAAGGTGTGCACAAGTTGGTGACCTGTTATGTCACAGTGGCTGAGTTATAAGAAATAGTTAAAAGGCTCTGCAGTATTAGAGGAGACAAGGTAGAGATAGATAGGTGGTTTCATAACCATATTCCTGAAGTGGGGACCACTGAGATTGAGGCACCCTGGACCCTGGTGACCCGCAAAAGAAGAAATCCACTAGAGTCTCCACCCTCCGGCATCACAACAGCGAACAGATATGAAGTTTTAACAGCTATAGACTCCCATGAGGGAGGCCTGTCAAGTGAAAATGTAACAACGTGTGGGCTTTGGTGGGCATCTGACATCCAGTCAGGGTCAACCCACCAAACCTTGGTCAAGAAGGATCAAGTTAGAGATCATTTAGTCAAACTTAATACCCACAAATCCATGGGCCCTGGTGGAATGCAACCTCAAGTGCTGAGGGAGCTGGTGGATGTTATTGCAGAACCACTCTCCATCATCTTTGAAAGGTCATGGAGGATGGGAGAGGCACCTGAGGACTGTAGGAAAGCCAGTGTCACTCCAGTCTTCAAAAAGGGCAAGAAGGAGGACCTTGGAAACTACAGGCAAGTCAGTCTCACCTCCATCCCTCGGAAGTTGATGTAACAGTTCATTCTGGAGGCTATCTCTAGACATGTAGAGGAAAAGAAGGTTATTGGAAATAGTCAACATGGATTCACTAAGGGGAAATCATGCTTGACTAATCGGATAGCCTTCTGTGATGGAATGACTGGCCGGGTGGATGAGGGGAGTGCAGTGGATGTTGTCTACCTTGACTTCAGTAAGGTTTTTTACACTGTCTTCCATAGTATCCTCATAGGTAAGCTTAGGAAGTGTGGGTTAGGTGAGGGGACAGTGAGGTGGGTGAAAAACTGGCTCAGTGGCAGAGCTCAGAGGGTTTTAATCAGCAGTGCAGAGTCTAGTTGGAGGCCTGTGGTTAGTGGTGTCCCCAGGGGTCAGTACTTGGTCCAGTCCTATTCAATATATTCATCAGTGACTTGGATGAAGGGACAGACTGTACCCTCAGCAAGTTTGCTGAGGCCACTAAACTGAGAGGAGTGGTTGATACACTGGAAGGCTGTGCTGCCATTCAGTGAGATCTGGACAGGCTGGGGAGGTGGGGGCAGAGGGACCTGACGAAGTTCAATAAGGGCAAGTGTAGTGTCCTGCACCTGGGGAGGAATAACCCCAGGCACCAGTACAGATTGAGAGTTGACCTGCTGGAAAGTAGCCCTGCAGAGAAGGACCTGGGAGTCCTGGTGGGCAACCAGTTGACCATGAGTCAACAATGTGCCCTTGTGACCAAAAAGGCCAATGGTATCCTGGGGTGCATTAAGAAGAGTGTGACCAGCAGGTTGAGGAAGGTGATCCTCTCAATCTACTCTGCCGTAGTGAAGCTGCACCTGGAATATTGTGTCCAGTTCTGGGTCCCTCAGTTCAAGAGAGATAGGGGACTCCTGGAGAGAGTCCAGCGGAGGGCTACGAAGATGGTTAAGGGGCTGGAGCATCTTTCTTATGATGAAAGACTGAGAGAGCTGGGTTTGTTTACCCTAGAAAAGAGAAGACTGAGACGGAACCTTATTAACCTTTATAAATATCTAAAGGGCAGGTGTCAAGAGGATCAGGTCAGACTCTGTCCAGTGGTGATCAGCAATAAGACAAGGGGCAATGGGCATGAGCTGGAACACAGGAGGTTCCACTTAAACATGAGGAAAAACTTCTTTACTGTGAGGGTGCCAGAGCACTGGAACAGGCTGCCCAGAGAGGTTGCAGAGTTTCCTTCTCTGGAGACATTAAAAACCCACCTGGATACCGTCCTGTTCAACTTGCTGTAGGTGAACCTTTTTTGGCAGGGGGGTTGGAGTAGATGATCTCCAGATGTCCCCTCCAACCCCTACTATTCTGTGATTCTGTGAAAGTCCTGCAGCTGAACTCGAATAACCCCGTAGGCCTGTAAAGGATAGAGCGCAGGTCTTCGGAAGGGGGATGGAGAATTCTAGAGGACAATATATTAAACATAAGTCAGTAGTGCAGCTTTGTAGTTATAAAAGCTTGCTGTATTTCAATCTGTGCTAGTAGGCATAGCCAGGAGTTCAAGGCAAGTGACTATTCACTTCCATTCAGGACTTGTGAGACTACATCTGGCACACTGCACCAGGTTCTGGACCTCCACTACAAGACATTAGGATCTCAGGGACTAAAGCACATAACATACTAGAAGAGGCTAAGTAAATTAGGTTTAATTTCTCAAGAAGAAAAAACTGAGAAGGAGATTAATTTTGGTCTTCAGATTCTCAGCAATGCACAACAAAAAGGTAAGATCATGAGTTTTAGTAAGACAAAATCTAACTATCTTAATTCTAACATTAAAATCTTAAAAATATTAGTTGTCAAGCACCAGAAGGTACATGAGCTTTTGTGTAAGGAAACACAGGTGCATAAGATTTTTGGTTTGGTTTTCTTTGGCAGTGGAACATAGATGTTATGGTATCTTCCAGACTTACTGAGAAGCCTGGTCTAACTTTATTACTAACTTTCTTTGTGGAGGGATTTGGATTAGACAGCCTCCAGAGGCTAGTCTTCCAGACCAACGAGTTCTAGGACTCTATAATAATATTGACTACATTTCCTTTAAATCCAATGAGACACTAGCCGGCTACGTTACACTGGACACTTACTGTTAGATGCCTACAAATTAAAGCATCTACATCTGAGCTAATCACTTTGTGCCCCCTGCCCCCTTTATAGACAGTAAAGAGAACACTACTGGGGAGCAATTAATCTCACTCTAGATTTTTAAAATAGATCTCATGTCTGCCTATTTCATATACTACTTCAAAATAGATTTCAGAACTGCTTATTTATATCTATGCATTATGAAAGAGCTAATATGACTAAAAGATGTAGACGTTAACATAAAAGTTGAGTAAGATTAAATATACCCTGGGTTTTTCTTAAGTTGCCAACCGTGGAAGTAACACCTACTGTATTAAGAAAAAGTCTCTCTTTTCCCCACATCAGACATATGCATCTTTAAGGATGTTTTTGCTGTTAAGAATAACCTGGAGCAATTAAACAAATTTTACTTTACTGGCAGACAGAATTAGGATGCTTCTCTTTCTGGAAGCAGCTGAAGGGCACACCTACAAAGTAACAGGTGAGGATATGGAAACTTCAATTATTCTCCCATTCCTTCACCAGCTCTTTGGTTCTGTCCAGAGTACAGTAACTACCAGTATTTATTATGTGCAAAAAAACAGAAAATGTAAGTGGAGAGAGCAGCACTAGAAACCCTAGTGTTGACAAAAGCAACAAATAGAAGAGGGGAGACCTACCTGCATGTATGTAAGGCAAATGGACTTTAACTACCAAGGGAAAAAAAATATTGGTCCAGAAACCACTGCATTCAAAGGAATCTATTGACTTGAGTACATTTTGGATAGAAAACAAAATGCACAAAATATTAACATTAACAAAATATTAACAAAAACAAAATATTAACATTAAAAACAACTCGCATTAAGCCACTCAAGGCAACAATAGGGGCAGGTAGTGTGAACACACTTTAGCAGCAGACAATTAAACTTAATGTCTTGGTCTTAATAAATGTTGTAAATCATGATGTCAGAAACACCACAGGAGGTGGCTTCTGAGCAAATACTGTATGCTGAGAAAAGAAAGTCAAGAGCAAGAACATTTTTCAAAACATGTCATATCTGTTTTTTCCTCATACCAACATACTAAAGTACTTTCAGACCCTAGAAACTTGTTCTTGCTAGTACGCAACAGGAGTTTGCCGGGTTCACACTGACTCACACTGCACTGCTGACAAAGTATCCATATGCCCATTTGTGCTCAGAATGCTGTGTTAGATTTGGCAGGGAAGTTGTTGCTGGTTGTCACTGCAATGCTGAGTTCTGCCCTGACTGTGTTTCTCAATGTTTACGGCACCCTATTGTGTCCTATATGCACGATGTTATTCTTTTCTTCCTCCTTTTCCAATCTGTTACTGAGTGGAAGTAGCCTTTGATTTTTGTGTCAGATATCATTTTCCACCAGTGTTTGCATTTGATCAGACACAACAAGAATGAATGTACTCATCCGCAGTGTGCTGGAAGGCTAAATGACTAATTAATCATAGGGCAAGCATAACAGGATTTATCAATAGCTAACTGAAGTTCTCAGCTAACTAGCATTCCTAGGCTCAACAGAGAAAAGGCATCTAGTTTCTGGATATGTTCCCAAATCCTCAAGGATTGCATCCCAGATTTTATTTCTTCACAGCATAGGCTGAAGGGTAATAAATTGATTAGTGATGTCAGAAAAGGTCGATCCATATTGCCAATTGACAGGACCTTTTACTTGGCCTTTGTCTTAGAGAATGTCTGCTGCCATCTACAGAAGAGGTGCATCTGAAAAAAATCTTCCCATGGTTGTGTTAGCTGCTAGAAACAGTAGCCCTAGAGCTCTTGACCCACAAGACTTTTTCAAGGAGCTGTGCTTTGTTAAGGCGTCTTGAAAAAGCCACCCTGAATTATTACACACAGTTTTCCAAGTATGAAAATTACTCAGATGTACCAAAAAATATTTTTAGTGATAAAATCCCTCCTACAGCTCTGTATGTGTTCATATATTGTACGAAAATGCAGCCTTTGCCTTTAGGGTATAAAGTAGATGTATATGCATATATTAGGGTATTATATTAGAGTATTACATATGTATGTATGTATGTATTTCTCATTCACCATGCAGATCCATCTGTTACTGTCATCATCTCCTTTGGTTGAGTTATACTATCTCCCCTCCCTCCATAGCTTCACTTTCAAAATATGTCAAAGCAACTTCATTTATCTTCTGTTTATTTTCATCGCCGTTACTACAAATTATTTTTACCCTTAAAATTTGAATAAAAAGGAGACCTTTCTTCATTGCTGATGCATGAAAGCTTACAGCAGGGATAAGATTATTTTTGTCAATTGGTTTCTGATAAATGGAACACTTCAGTTTTTCTTTATTCATATGTTCACCCAGAAAATAAATTCCTTTGTTCCCTTGCCTTTCCATAGCTATTTTACAGTAAGTGTGAGGTTAGTGAGTTCAGAAAAGTTTCCTTAACAAGAGTGATCTGTAATAATTAAGAGGATAAAATAGATGGAGCCAGGATCTTTATACAGGAATTGCTCAAGCTTGTCAATTGACCAAAGGTACAAATACATTCTCCTATTAGCTCATACAATATAATAGAGAACTGTAGTTCTGCATAGGAATTCTATAGATTGGTTTTCTATAGGTTTGTCATTCTTAATGTAATTCTATAAGGCTATTTTATCAGTAAGAGAAAAAATCTGTCACAATCAAAATCTCCTTATGTTCTATTTTTACTTAGCTTTATTTTTTGGAAATTAGGACATCTTCAAGATGGGTTAATTATATATACTTCAAGAGTGGAAAAGTTAACTGATGTTAGGAGCAGCTGCCTCCTCCAGCCCCAGGGACCTGGGGTCTCCGTCCAGCCTGAGGGACGTGACAGCTGCTTTCCCCTTTGTAGATTCAACCAGCAGCAAAGTTGAGCACATACCCCAGAGACACAGACACGGACATACACACACACACACACACACACACATACACACACACTCAGAGGACACAGACAGGGCTAGTCACACAGACTGCCACAGGTGAGCTGCTGGACCCACCCATTCAGGACCAACACCAGACACAGGCACAGACAGCTACATCCCGTCCTTCTCTTGGGCTGGCAGGGGCAGAAGGTCACTAGTGCAGGACACACACCACACTCTCCAGGTTCACAAGCACACGTATATTTGTGTCTCCCATGAGCACCAGCAGAGCCCCTCTGCCCTCTCTGCACCCTTGCCCAGATCCCAGACCCCCTTACCCATCCCACAGGTCTCCAGCTTGCCGTCTGGTCCTGATGGGTGCTCACTGCACACAGAAAGCTCTCACACACTCATTCCAGAGGCACTCCACACTCATGGGTCTCCCTGAATACCAGCATGGACACTCCACATGCCTGATGACCCTGCCTGGACTAGAGGTATCCTACTCACTGGCAGATCAGACTGGGGTGATCAGATACAGGGCTCAGCCAGACAACTGGCTCCATTTTACATGTGACTGCCCCTTTTTATACCCCTTTCTCTCTATTCTCTCTTTGTTCCTTCCTGATTTGCTTTCCCTGCACGTTCACCTATCAGCTGACGTAGTCCCACCAACCTCCTCCCGCACGCAGGACCTTCATGTTTGCATCCTTGTCAGTTACCAAGTCCTGATTTGCCTGCAGCTTCTCAATAGTCCACCCCTTACCATGACAAACTAGGTTTGTTTCTTGTCTTTGTCTCTATTATGTTAATCTATCAGGTCTGTTCCTCTGCATATTTTTTTTTTCTGGTTTCCCCTTTTTCTTTAGTTTCCCATTTGACAACATCTCTGATCAGATAACCTTGCTGGAAAAAGATTCCCACACTCCTACAACTCCTCACCAATTAATCTGACTGACCAGGTCTGACTCCATCCCATATCATTTTTCAGTCAGGTTTATGTCTCTGTATATTGTTATTTATTACTTCCTCCTTTTCCCCTTTGGCATCGAAAATGTCCTTGACCAGACACCCTTAAAGGAACTTATGTTTTCTCCTTCCAAATACCCGTACAGGCAATAGAACAAATATACCTTTAGCTTTGTAGCAATAGGGTTGCTGCTCTGGTTATATAGGTCTGAAGACATGGTGAAGGAAGGTCAGTAGTACCTATTGCTAAAAAAAATGATGTAATTGAAAAATAGTAAAATCTCCTGGGCAACTCTTCTTACTGAATGGAAATCAGCTATGTCCCAACAACAAACATATCTTTTCCAACATACCTTCACAGCTTCAACAAGAAGATTCCCCTCTTAAATAATAAACAGAATCCATTAATTCTTGTGTTAGTTTTATGCATCCGTATTCTAGAATACACTGACCATCTCCAGGAAAACAACATAGGGGAAAACAAGCATCCCTATAAAAGAGAATGAACTCTCATGGGCAAACAAAAAATAATACACGTATCTGAAATTTGTTTGTCTGAATTCATGTATCAATGCTGTATACATTATACCCCAGCCAGCTGCCCAGAGTACCCTCAATGGGCAGAAATAGGTCTCTCTAGTATAAATTCAGATAGTTCATCTCATCCTAAAGTGATCATAAGAAATAGGTCAGGTGAAACAGTTTAGAGTGCTTGCCATTCTCCAGTGGCTCTAATAATTTCTTTAATTGATTGATTCAAATCTAGACATTTACACTGCAGGCATTTTAACATGTTAGTTGAGTTACACTCTCAAAATTAAGGGAAGAATATTTTTTTCAAAAAAGCATCCTCTGAACTTTGATTTCTCAGCTCTGATTTTCAAAGAAAAATAACACCTTCAAAAGACAAGCATGGGAACTAAAAGTCATGTGACAACAGAAAACTAGAAATAATTCATTTGAGTTTGATACTGTGTAACCCCATAATTTTCCATGATCTTTCCCTGTGCTCCATGTGTGACAATTACCTGTCCATTTTTTATACAATGGAATTAATGACCTTATCATCTCCCCTGCATTAATATCACCTTCTGCACCCCAGTTAACAATATATTTTGCTCTTGAAGACTAAAATGATTGACACAAGCTAAAATCAGAGCAAGTGCTCTCATGTGGTATTGAAAACTACTGCTACATCACACCATAAGAAAAATCTTCATTGTCTTACAGCTTGTTTTCTTTTTCACCATGACTATACCAGTTAGTCTAGAATCTCTAATCCATGGATATTTCGAAGCTAATATTAATCTTTCCTAAAATAAGACTCCGCTTCCAAATACTGTGAAGTAGAAATCACACTCCAAGGCCTGTCGCGGTGGGAAGAACTTGGCACTCAATATGAACGATCATCAAGCCTCCGTTTATTATGCTTTTGACTACAACTTATATACAGTTCTTAATGAGAGCATGCATATTCTGTAATTTAACTAATTAATTGGTCACTATCCTAAACGTCAACCCCTCCCCTAGCTCCTGATTCTTGGTTACTTACTCCCTTAAGTTCCCATGCCTTAGCTGACTGTAAGCAAGCTGTTATCGTATAGCAGCTGCAGTCAAGGACAGCGTGTCCTTACCACCTTAGCACTTCAGACTAGCAGAGTCCGACGTTTCCCAAAATCCTGGTCAGCCATCTACAGTATGTCTATGTGACCCTTGTCAGCTAACCAATCCTCAACAAAGGCCTAATATTTTTTAAAGCAATAGAGGAAATTTCTCCAGATTTAAATGGAAACCTGGGAAAAGTTCCCCAGAATAAACTTCCATTAAAGTCAAATTTAATAGGTATTAACATCAAGACTGCAAGCTGGTCAGACAGAAGGATAAATGGGAAAAAAAAAATGATGGTTTATACTGAAAGGAGACCTGTTGGGATGGGAGGAAGACACAAGTGGTGATTTTCAGGGATTAATTTTGAGTCTGTTTAGTGCAATAAATTTATCCATACCTTTGGTGAAATACTTCACTGTAGGCTCCCAGTGTTTGCAAATTTCACAGAGTTGTGAGTACCGAGAGAAATAAAAAGTGGAGCAAAGTGAGCTTGTAAACCAGAATCACAGAAATGGGTTGAAGCATTATCCCGTACTGGTGCAAGGAGAAAAGTCATGCGTTTAGCAGCTAAAACCAGGGACTACTCAAATAAACTAGATGCCATAACTGAAGTCAACTGAGGCAATAGTTCAGGTACATTTGCAAATCCATTTCCACTCTCCAAGTCTGTGCAAGCAAAATTTATGGGTTAGGGTTTGTAAAGTGAGAGGAATCACTATATAACAACATACTACACTCTGAGACAAGTGTAGGCTGAATCCTGTTCTTCAAGGGATATTTTACAAGTCCAAGGCCTTTTCACAGATACAGGAAATAAAAAGTCTATGCAAGTCCCTCCTATAAATAATTCTTAGAATGTCTGTATGAATTTATGGCATATAGGAGAGACATTATAATACTAATCTATTAATGCAAACTTTTGAAGAAAATAATTTTTATTTTTTATTTATTTTTATTTTAAACATTTTGCATTGTATATGATATGCTCCAATACAGATTACATGATAAGGTCTTCTATACTCTTGATCTAAAACAAAACCCCTACAGTTTATTGTATTAGTATCTTTTCACATTAACTAAATTTGGTGCCATATTTGCTGTTCTGGTTGCAATAGCTACATAGATCTAATATAAAGTGCTTTATTAAAGATATAAATGCCATGTTGCTATTAATCTTTAATAGAAGTTTAGCATCTATCTATTTGAAAATGTATTGTATATCTAGTTCTGTATTGCTAATTATATTTATGTATAAGTCTGTTTCTGTAGACAAACTTCTTGAGATCATGTCCTAAAATAATTTTGAGTACCTATGAGCAAAGAAGTATGTTAATTGACATTATTTTGGTTTGGAACAGAAATTTAAATGGCAATAGGGGAAGGTATTCCAGTTGTCAAGATCTTTTTTGATCTGGATCAAAAGTCTGTCGGTACAGAAAAGAAACAGCAAAACATAGAATCATAGAATCATAGAATGGTTAGGATTGGAAGGGACCTTAAAGATCATCTAGTTCCAACCCCCCTGCCATCAGCAGGGACATCTTCCACTAGATCAGGTTGCTCAAAGCCTCATTCAGCCTGGCCTTAAACACTTCCAGGGAGGGGGCATCCGCAACTTCCTTGGGCAACCTGTTCCAGTGTCTGACCAGTGTATCTGTCCAGTGTATCTCCAGTAACAACAATTCTGTTCCTAAGATCAGACCTGTGTGGACTAAAGACTATAAGGAAGATATTTAATTACTGAATTAGAATAAGGGAATTAGGTGTTTCCCTGTAAATAGTTTAGAAATACTAGAGTGGGGTCTACCCAACTACGCTTTGGGAAACTAACAAGCTCTGAAATCACCAGAAACATACATGTGCAGACAGATT
The DNA here is from genome assembly GCF_000700745.2 of Antrostomus carolinensis. Classification (NCBI taxonomy): domain Eukaryota; kingdom Metazoa; phylum Chordata; class Aves; order Caprimulgiformes; family Caprimulgidae; genus Antrostomus; species Antrostomus carolinensis. The sequence continues at coordinate 25,177 of NW_010315487.1, forward strand.
TACCTATCCTTATGTTGTAAAGCACATTTATTTGGAATCCTGCTATACTGGGATTCCTCACTTTGTTCCATAAACAGCAAAACTTGATCAACTATTTACCCGTTCTATGAAATTCAGTGTGTCAACTTAAAGACCTGATGTTATTCCCCTGAAGAGTATTCTGTTATAAGATTAGTCCCACTGATTGAGCGTGTGCAGCAGAACCAGGCCTCAAATAGCTTATCCCAAAAGCATGTGTTTAATATATGTATGCAACATAATACAAAATATGTCAGTACTATTAAAAGGTTATGCAAAAATGAAACATCTTAAAGTGATTAGAGTGCAACTGTAAAACATTCTAGATGAGGTAAAGTACAGTAATTTAATACAATCTCAGTTCCAGAGAGAGAAGATATGGAACACACTGTGGAAAAGGCAGCCTACTAGCTTAATGAAAATATGAATAATAAGGTAAAAGTAATTAAGTAGCAGCTCAGTAGGACAATTCTCCTGCTTGAGAAATCACTGGTACAGTTTAACAAGTTCTACAGCAGAGCACTTACTGATTTAAGTACTGTTGGACTTCTCAATGTTGCACCTAAAATGATTGTGAAAAACACGATGCTTGAGGTATAATATTCACGTAATGTTTGGGATTAAAATGTTTTTTTCAGAGCTCCTTCAAAACTGCTGTCCTAAAAAATTACAAAGACCTTTCTCACGTTGTTAAGTAGAATCTGTATTTGTAACTACACAGTAAAAGTTACAGCTTTATTCCAGTTATTGTGTCTCAACACATATTTTAAAATTATCAGTTAGTCAACAGCATATGGACCTCCTTAGCCACAATGGAAAAGGTGTTATTGTGCAAGATTCAGCAAAAGCCTCAGTGAAACTGAAACATATCTTTATATACCTTGTTGAATCACAGCTTAACTTGCCTACTTCTAGTACTGAACATTGAGCTTTTTTAATTAAAAATATGTAAGGTAAAAAGCTTATTTTTCTCTTTGTCTCTTCTATTATGTTTCTTTTTATTCTTTGCTTCTTAAATACTATTTGTCCTTTTCTTGTCTTCTTTTCCCCCAGTTTTCTTATTTCCTTTATCTAGAGTCTTTTTTTTTTTTTTTTTTTTTTTTGTAAATTCTCATTGGCTTCAAAAGCAAAGGTTGACCAATGGAGTGCTTTAGCTGTGTTTGAACTGAATCATGTTTTTGAGTGTTACTGACTCACCTTATAGTAGACGAATGTAATGTATCTGTTGAAACACTGGATGGATTCCTTAAACTCCATTTTAGTCAAGGAGAATCTAAAGCTCTACTCACCTGACCACACATGTCTGGTGCTATTTGAGATATGTGCAGCACCCACATGTACATGGAGATGGCAGACATATATTTCATAAGGCCTCTGGAAAAAATATGTACTGTTCTGGAATGGCAGCTGGAGGCCAGGCTGGATACCTTCAAATGGGACTAGACTTGCTTACATGGTCAAATGAATTGGATGACCTTGCTTATCTTCAGACATCTATATCATAAATACCTGAATTTGGTTGAGCTGAAGCTACTATTCTAAATTATATTCAGTAAGCATGACTTTTCTCCAAAATTTTGTGAAGACTATTTTTTAACTCATGGAATACATTGGGCAAATACTTTCAATGGTGTGCTAAATTGCAACCCACAGAACTCTCTCAGGCTTTTTTTATGTTTCTGTTTCATTCTAAAAATCCACAGCTCATGCAGAGAAGATCTCATCCCAGTTGTTATATAAAACAGCATAGTTTTATTGATTTCTTCTCTGTATGTGGATTTTGACCCTATTATCTTCTCTTCCACTCTCCCTCCTTCCATCTCTGCATTCCTTCATCTTGTCCTACTTTCATGCTTCCCTCCCTGTTCCCTTCTCTGTAGTCTCCACCTGGCTGTTTAAAAAAAAAAATATTATAGAGATTATTATATCCCTCCAGGGATAATAGTAAATGGTGGGGTTTTTTGTCTGTTTATTTTGTTGATGATGTTGTTGTTGTTATTAATATTACTACTATTATTTTTAAAAAAGAAATAAAGGATAAATATCTAAGTAATGTCCCTCCAGTTTTAGGAAAGAAATTGAGATAATCCTCTGGAACTTTAGTCAAGGACAAATCCAATATTAAAATAGTTAAAATTAGAAAGGAGATATATAAAATATTTATACATATACATCTGCCCAAGCTCTTCAAAATCCGGAAGCATGCAAATTTTTTTTTTTTTTCCTGCCACAAATTAAGTAGTTGACAGCAAGTGAATAAAATAGCATATCATCAACTACATTTCTCACCTAGGTGAAAAATGTACTTAAAAACAAAGCTCTTCAGAGCCTGGGATAGGATGCCAGTAAAGTGTGCCCAGATAATTCAACAGTCAATATAAAAGCAAGAGACCTTTGGCTAGTGGAATGAGTCTTCCAGGTTTATGAAAGGAATAAAATGAAAGAAAAGATCAAGTGACATCAGGGTACAGCATAATTTAAAATTGCCATATAACCCTTTACTGAATAGTTGTCTGTGGCCATTGCCTCCTTTTTGGGAAAAATCAATATGGCTCCATGGGAGACTGGAGCTATACTGATTGAATCCAATTGAGAAGTCATTCCAATTATCTTAATATACAACGAATAAGTTACACATGGTCCGTCTGACCAACCTCTGAGAACTCCCATCATTCTGTTAATGGAGATCTCCCCTCCAACTGTTGCCTGAGGGTCCAGGTCTGATCCTATGGACAGTATATTATTTCAGTTCAATTTGAAGTACTGAGTCCTAGCTGAGGATCTTAACCCAATAGAGAGAAAAATACAGCATAGATAATTATTTACAGTCTGCTAAATTCACTATTGACAGCCTTGGCTGATGCTGACGGGTCTAAGATTTGATAATGTAATTTCTTGAATTTGTGATATATATACAAACTAGTAAATTCAGACATGCAAAGGGTATCCTTAAAAGAAGCAATGGAAAGTTTACAAAGATCTCTTAAACTACAAAGACAATTCCAGCTCAGAACAATTCCAGTCTGTCTGGAGTAACACATGATTTTAAATTATTAGTGATATTATTATATATTAGTACTGTGCAATTCAGAGTTGAGAGGACTTTAAATCATCACTTGCACAGAGCATCACTTGGGAGAGCATAGTCATATTCATTACATCATGATCTACCTTACAGTAGTATTATTCTTGCTGTCTGCAGAACATTTTAAATGCAAAATCTGCCCTAATAAAAAGCTCATTAGCATACTCTACTTTTTTTTTTTTTTCTATAGGAAATACAAGTTTCTTTAACTCATTTTTATAATACAAGGAGTGGCAGAATTTAAATTTTATTGAATTTCATTTTCCTTGAAATTAAATAATCAAAGACACAAAGCATAACTGGTTATTCTGTAAGACAAAATAAGCAATATGCAGATATATCTGCAAACTGTCAACTTGTTTAGGCAAGCATATTTCATTTATCTGACATTTTTCAAGTTTCACATACATAAAGTAGATTTGCTTGCGATTTAATGTTGAAGTTTGCCATGTTTAAAAGAAAATTTGACAGAAGTGCATTCAAAAGGAGTACATAAAATACTGATTGTCTGGATAGTGGAACTTTTTTTTTCTTTTTTTTCCCCAGATGTAATAAGTATTAAATCAACCACCCCAAACAGAGAGGCCTATGATTTTTATAATGCTCCCAGCTGAAATAATGTACTTGTTCCTGGCAGATATGAGAAGTGGAGATCATTAATTTAACACAGCTATTTATATTTAGAATAACTGCCAGAATTCCTGAAATAATTATAATAGATTCACCATTCTTGTTATGTAGTAGAGTCAGAAAGCTGGTGTATATAAGGGCACACTTGCCTGCAGACATCCACAGGCCTCTGATGTGACAAACGTGCCACTTGCTGACTGCAGTGCAGTGAAATCCTCCAGAAGCTCCGGTTTTCTTCCAGATGACACCTTGTCATTGTCAATGGATTGCCATCCTGGAGAGCCGTAAGAATCCATGCAAAGACTGAGGCTTTTCTTTCTCTTCCTGAGACATCTAACAAAACTAGCCAATAACGACCTCTTCCCTTTCACAGGCAATTTCACCTTAACTCAGCTGGTTTCTTCCAAGTCACATCATGCCCATTGTGCTGCAAGTGCACTAAAAGGACTTAAAGCTGTTTGAGAGCAATCTCATACACCAACTGACCACCACTGATGAAAGCAAAATACAAACAATACAAACTCATGTAGTTTCTGGTGCTGCTGCTGGTCATCCCACTCAGCAGCATGAGCCCTGTGAAAAACAGTTTAGAAATTAGAGTAGACACAGCTAGCAAATAGCTTTGAATCACTTTGAACATAATTAAGCATGAAGCATAGCTGAGGGTTTTATTTGATCCAGACTGGTCATTTTATTACCAATGCACTCTACAGAACATTTCTATATCCTTACTATGGTGGCTTTCTACAAAACCAACTAAAGTACTTATGCTCCATGCTTTTTATTTAAAAATAAATGAGGACAATTAACTTTGATTTGTTTTAACAATTGCAAAGGGTATATATTAAGGTTTACTCTCATACAGGATTTGCATGCAACTGTACCAAAACCTCCCACTGAACACAGTGGACCTTTCTGTAATATCTCATCCCTAAAGTGGAACAGGCACATAAACACCACAATAAATAAGATGAAGAATCACAGGTCAGTCATCCTATAAGAGTCTAGAGGATGGATCTAAAGACTCCAGAGATCTTTATTCTGTTCAGTGGAACCAAAGCAGCCATGCATGAGACCTTCCTCAAAGCACTGATAAAATACAATTTCTCTCTTAAACTTCTGGATTATGTCCAACCTATTTGCAGAGACATACCTATGAGTTTAGCCCTTGATGGATCACATGTTCATTAGTATATACCGTATTGACAAAATAATTTTTTGTTGTTGTTGTTAAAAAAACCCAGAAGATTACTTTTACTTAAGTTCATCATATCAGGGTACAGTTCTTTCCTTCTACAATAAGATTTATAGTAGAAAAATTCAGCGGTTTTTTCTACTGATATTTACAGAAAATGCTGTATCTACTCAAGAATAGTTTTGAAATTTTATGCTATAAGTCACCTTTGCAGTTAAATTAAGGAATTTGTGTTATGTAAGAGTTTAAATTAGAGTCACAGAACATTTTTTAAATTATTATTCCTAATGCACCAGTCCTCAGATCATGATATAATGTTGTTATCTTGTCTTACCTTATAAAAATGCTTTCTCAGGTAAATGAGTAATGTAATTTTTGAGACTGTTTCTGCTCACTTAAGCTGGGTCAAAAATAACACTATGCAGGTCATTGTATCAAAACCACTGCAAGCATTGTGTAGTAAAACAAGTCATCTTGAAAACTTGCCAGATGGCATTAATGCTTATTCATGAATTGCTATAGCAATTTAGTCCCTTAAAACAAAAGTCCTTTTCCACTGGGGAAAAAAAAAATAAAAATACTGCTGGCACAAAGACGAATGATTTGTTATATTTTACTAAGGGAGGGATTCAGGTCCTTCATCTAAGCTTTACCATCTAAGACTAAGTTAGCTGTCCATGTTCCTCATAGATCCAGAGCAAGAGACATATGTTTCCAAAGGATGACTAATCCCATTGTAAAATGGGAGGGCTTAGTTAATCACTGTAGATTTCTTCTTCTTTCAACTGATTGCTTATTCTGTTGCCCTCACATAAGTAACTAGTGCTATTTGAAACACCCAAGTATAGCTGAGAGACGCATAAATTACTTGCTGATGAGACACAGAATATACAGAAGACTCCCAACCTTCTCAAGAGGCACTTAATGGCTCAGCAGGGTAACTCAGGGAAACTCAAATGGCTTTAGATGACAATGCTCATCTAATTAAATTAAGTTTTAGACCCTCCTTGACTACAAAGGGGGTTCAGATACCAAACTACATGTATTATATAGCCCTGTACACCATGATTAAGGTGGAAAAATTTAGGAAGGCTGTTTTTTTACTGAAAGGGTTATCAGGAATTGGAATGGGAGTCCCTATCCCTGAAGATATTTAAGAATCATCTTGACATAGTGTTTAGGGACATGGTTTAGTTGAGGACTTGTGTGTTTGGTTAATGATTGGACTTGATGATCTTAAAGGCCTTTTCCAATTTACTCAGTTCTGTGATTCTGTAATACCTACCATTAGATGTCTGAATATGTAACCAGTTAGGAGCTAAAAGTAATAAATTAGGCAATGAACTGAATCATATGTAAAATATTAAGCAAGAGATTGTGTGTTCTGCAAAATCAAGGCCCAAATAAATGTGTAAGGAAGTAGGAATTAGTGCTGTGTAACATGTCCAAATCAAACTACACAAACTTGATTGAATTTGGGGCTGAATTTGTAAATTGTTGTGGGTTGTTTTGTTTTGGTTTGGTTTTTTGTGTTCCTGAAAGAGCAGAAGGCTACCATATATATTTTATTTTTCTTCCATGCTTTGATCCTTGCAAGCATTTACCAGAATTACATCTAGATTATTCATTCCAAAGTGAGACTGAAAAATTGGCAGTATTCTCAAATTGTTGTTCTTGTTTCTAGTAAGACTACCTTACACTATCTCAATACCACAGTTCCTGCTGGGGTGTTAAGGTAAAAATTCAGTCCTCAGTCAGTCAGCCTTACACCTTTTTACAATAGCCTTTACAAGGATACTCTTTCCTGTACAGAGGTATATGAGAGATTAGTGCCAAATTCAGATATCTATTCATTCACATTTTATGTATCAACATGTGGGCCATGTAAATTCCTAACATAAGCATATATAGATCTATGACTCGAGTCATCTGCTAAAACACAGGCATCTTGAGCTATCTGATACATCCTAGGGTAACAGAGATGCACAGAACTGATGATTATGACACACAATGTGCAGAAAACCTGTATGTAGATGTGAGACACCTATACAAGGCTGGCATGGTGACTCATGAATTCCTGGAGCAGTGGCTGAAGGCCAGGAGGGATAGCTAAGGGCTTTTCAAAGGGTAGTAGGTATCTTTGTATTTGGATAATGAAATAAATCTCTGGAGTCTATTACACCATTCTCACTCATGCACCCCAGTGAGCAGAAAGCATCTGATTCACAAAGTCCAGTTTTGTACACAAAGATATCTAAATAAACATGAAATGAGTCTGTGTCTGAAAAAGATCAAGGTCCAAACAATCTGTGCCATTGGTTTCAGTGGCATTAACTTTGGATTAAAGAATTTTTCAATGTAATGAGAAGTTTTGTGAAGATAAATGAGACAGACCACAACTTTATTTATATAAAATTACATGCAACACAGGTCCACCTACCCTGTTCTAAGAGAGCTTTCATCTTTTTATCTATTTTAATATTTACTTTTGATGATTTGGGACTGAAAAAACCAACTGCAACAGATTATAATTTGATTAGCTTTGGCAACTGGGGATTTTATTTTGCAGAGCCAAACTTTAATCATAGATGGTACAAGGATGAATCTCACTTCACTGAAATCCATAGGATTAGTTGGCAGAATAAACAGTTCTGGTTTTGGCCACTTAGTAATATGCCTAAATGTATTTACTGTGGGGAATTAGATTTTAAAGAAAGAAATAAATATGCATCGTAAGAGCTAGTGCTAAGAATTTCAGTAAGTTACCTGAATCTCTTGAGAGATTGTTGGCAATTCACATGTATTCTCTAAGATATTTTGGGTACCAATGTGACAGGGATGTAATTGCTCCCCACATGGATTTACTCTAAGCCAGAGGCACACATTGCCTGTTAATGAAAGTGAGACTTATGGAAACATCCATGACTAGACAGCCAGTAATTTCTCATTGTTATTCTAGCACTAAGCATCTTTATCATGTAAGAAAAATCCATAGCACAGATGTTGAAAACTCAGAGGTGTTAATTTTGTTTTCTAATTTACTTTTGTAGTTCAGTTTTGCATCATGCAGAAGTGGTTGCCTATTTCAATAAATAAAAAATTGCCATGATGTCACCTTATATTTCTTAAGCAAGATAAATCCATGGCATATTCTAATGTCTTAGGTTGCATTGTGCCATTTGATATGACTGAGCAGACTTTAATCCACAACAGTGTGAATGTGAAGCCTGTAACAAAAACAGAATAAATGGCTTGTGTCCCTGCTGCTTCCCATCACCCCAGAAAGCAAAGATACAGATAATTATCTAAGAACAGTGGGTGGAGGCAGTTAATGGGCATTTTGCTGTTGGCATCTCTCAGAAAAAAAAAAAAAAAATACTGTTAAGCAAAGCCTGGCATGCAGAAATCGTTATTATTCAGATGTGATTGTACATAGTTTGACAGGTATCATTCAGTTGCTGACCTGTAATGTAAATAAGAAATATCCATTGTCAAAGCAAGGTTAATTCTTGTTCTGTGATCATTACCAAATCATTGTCAATATAAAAACGGATGCTCTCTGTGCAACTGTGGTTATTTGGAAGACATTTTTATCAGACTTTTGCATGGTGCATTGGTGGCTTATTCTGCGTGATAGAGTGGTGCTTTATTTGCCCTTTTTGAAGAAGTTCCTTAGGGAATGAGCTGAGCAGCTGGGCAATGAGAGTGACTTCCTGACTCATGTTTTGTGAAGGATAAACACGGAAGGAAACAACTTTCTGATCAGTTTTATGAGTCCCTAATAAGTGTGAATAAACATAAATATTAATATAGTTGGACACACTTTAGATTATATTTGTCCATGACAGGTGATAGCTATGATGTTCATAAACAACTCTATTTTCTGAGAATTATTGCATACAAGTGAAAAACAGTTCAAACTGAATATACAGAAAACATCACAGCATAACATCTCCAAGGGACATATTGATTAGAGCTTAAATGAGTAGTGTGAATTAAATTTGGGTCATGTGGTGAGTGGCTTTTTAGACAGAGCTAGAAACATGAAAGCCCTCTGACTGAAATTAAAAAAAAAAAAAAAAAAACAACCCTTCTGAATAAAACAAAATTCTAGTTCTGTCTTCTCTCTCCTGTTCCTTCCTTGCCACTCTTCTGTATCAGTACATCTTGAAAGATTTAAAGAAAAGGCAGATGGCACCTTTCAAAATGCTATTGAGTAATTTTACATTAGTGTGTACTATAGTGTCATTGTACTTGATATGGAGATGAAGAATATGTTAGCTTGAGGTTGTGCATCATTTTCTGTGATCTCAGCTGGAGGTAGGATTATTCAGAACTGGCACAGCTTGAATATTGATACAAATACAATTATACCATCCAGCTAACAGAAATGAAAAATTAGTAATCTGTTTTATTAATAATTATGTGTATAATTCCAAGAGTCCTAACCCCTACAGAGCCATTTAGGAAACTCTTCAAAACAAAATGTGTTACAAGCACATTTCCACATGAACAGCTGAATGAAGAATGCATCCATCAAGTTGTATCAAAGAGTGGATGTTTTTTAGAAGAATGTTGAAGTATTATTTCCATTCATAACACAGAAAGTACTTGAAGACAAAAACTCCCACTGGATACTGCAATAGTGGAATAAAGTTTGTTACCATCATTGCCATTGTAAAGGGAGGAGTTGAGGAGGAGAGAGGGGAGGAGGAAGGGAGCCAACTGAAAATGTAAGCTCTTTAGTAGGCAGGTAGTGTATGAACTTGGTCCAAGTTTGAGGTGATTTTAAGGTGTCTTTTATCCAGAAAGATTCCAAGCAATCTCCTCTGAAAATCCGTTCCTTTAAATACATTTGCTTGAGTACTCAGATTTTAATGCACTCAAAATTGCTAGCCCCATTTAAAAGTCTTCGTTGTGACTATAAAGATGTACTTCAATACTGAAACCCTTATAAATTACTGAATCTCACTAAAAATCAAATTGGCATTTTATGTACAAGAAATGTAATCTTGAGAAAATTCTTAAAAAAAATATTAAAAATTCCTACGGGCTTTTAAAGAGGTGGTTCTAGTATTTTACAAAGAAAAAATTACCTTCCATTTTAGTGACAGAATGTTTCCATATGTAGGCTCAGATTAACTCTTCTGCTTAAAACTGAAGACATATATAAGATGTATCCTATCTTAGAAAAATATACAGCTCAAACACATACTGAACATACATTGCAATATCTGCAAATTGGCATGGCTATTCATTGTCATTCCAAGGTTTCTTTCAGTATAGTTGTTAAAAATGTTCCTTATGTATTCTATAGACATGTTTTAGGTAAGTTTCTCTTTAGCCTAGACTTCCTGAATTTCTGTTTAATTATTTTGTGTCCAGCAATACAATTTGACTCTTTCTTATCTGACCTCCATGGTGTTTATCGCTCTTACCTATTTTAGTATCATTTCTGGGTTTTATAATCTTATAAACATCCTATTTAATGCTTCTTCTAGACAATTAATCAGTCTGATGTAGAAATCCAAAGGTAACACAACACTACATATTACACCACTGAGGTTTGTCTTTGCTGTTATGAATTTCCTCTACCTAATCTACACAAGTGCACCTATCCAAAGCAGGCCGATATAATTTCAGATAAGACTATGAAACTCATTCAGAAGAGGCATGTGTGTGGTAGATTTACTGAATTGTATTCATTCACATAGGAATAAAAATTCATCTCATATTCCTAACATAAAGCAATCAATTTTATCTGGAATTATTTGAAGTTTTTAAATAAAGTGACATTTCTTACTCCATGTATGCACTGTTTTTCGGGGGGTTTTTTGTTTGGTTTGGTTTTGTCCATATCATAATTAATTTATTCTTTTTTATCATCCTCTTATTTGATTGTTTTACCTAGAAATAACTTCCTTTTATTTTCCACTCCACAAAGTGGGAACTACCTATTCCAGGTAACCCAAATCCATTCCATATGACTTTCCAAGTAGCCATTTTATTTACAGAAAACAGAATATGGTTAGACTGTATTTACAGAGGCTTTCTTCAGTCTTAGAGAAACTCTACAAGTTCTAAATCTGCGCACAATAGCCAAAAGCATTTGATTAAAGTAATCTTCCTGATAGAGGCATATATATTAAAAAGGTACTTATATCAATATAATATATTTTTCTCACTATGTAGAATCAAAACTTTCAGAAAAACAGGACACCTTATAATGATATAGGTATTTCCATATGAGGTATATGATATTACAATGATCTGGATCAAAAGTCTGTCGGTACAGAAAAGAAAGAGCAAAACATACAAAAGTCCAGGATCAAAGGGATGATTTCAAAAGTATTTTTGTTTGTAAAAGTTCTTTGACCTAAATTTTTAGCCATTTAAATCAGAATTACCGTTTCTATTTCATTTAGGGAACTTGTAGAGGATGAAGACTGTTTCTGGAATTACTGTCCTGGTGCTTCAGGATGTATCCCTTCTGCAACGCTTTGTCTGTGTTAGCAGGTTTCCTCTAAATAGCACCTATGTTAACATCTATTCTTGTATGATTATCTTTATACATTTCTTAAAGCCTGCTGTCCACTCAGGTTTTAAAAGACATTTGTTTCTCAGTTATTTGACCAAGGACATAGGCTTTCCTCTAGAAATTAATGGGACACCTATCCTAAATCTAGTTCTGCCTGTCAAATGATGTACTTAGCAGGTCAGAAATCTAAGATCCAGGCAGGGGTTGCTACACAGGAATATATAAAGAGAAGGTTGCAAGGATATTACCCCATCCTGTTTCTAGGCTATCCTGTTTCTAAGTAACAACCACGACACCAGTCCCACCGTAAAACTCATGGTAGAGGGATTACAGGGCTGGCTTGCAGTATAGAGATTAATAATAATAATAATAAGCTTGTTTAGTCCCTAAACACATCCTCTGTGAACTTCTGCCTCGTCTGTGTTATGCCTCAAAGTCACCATTTCATCAATAATAACACATTTGTCATATAGCATGCTGTGAATTAATCTGAATGTTCTCTGATGATTCATCCCAATCTCTTTTCATCCTGACAGCAGACTCTCCAACCAGAAACAAATTCATCCTTCATGCACTTCCTTGTTACTGAAATCAACTAATGAGAAAGATGTGGAACTCAAGGCTTCTATGAAAAATTCTGGGTTGCCCAGAGTTGTGGAGTCTCCATCCAAATTCTGAACAGACATGGCCCGGGAGCAACCTGCTGTAGCTGACCCTATTTTGAGTAGAAGGGTTGGAGTAGACGATTTCTTGAGGTACCTTACAACTTCAGCAATCCTGTGATTCACTGATTCAGTGAGTTGATCTTTGAAAACCCACCTTCCATCATTCACAGCAATTTTTCAAGTGAGAGACCAAAAGAGATAATTGCTAATACTGTTGCCATTTAATGAGAGGGAACATAGCTTATCAGAAAGATGAACTTCTCAGGAAGCAAAAGGGAGATTACCACTGTGTTCACAAGGGGCCATATTTTACATTTGAGGTCAAGAAAATGATATTATACTACTTTGGGCTCCCAAAAAACATATAATCTAGCCATGTTGCTAAGTCTCTAGTTTTTTGTAGACCCTAATTTGTAACATTCTATTCTCATTAATGTGATCCCACACTGCCAGTATGTCGGGCTACAACTTCTTTGTATGATAGATCAGAATGAGTTCTGGAAAATCAGTAGTCCCAGTGTATTATATAGTCATGGTTTTACTATTGCTTCCTTTTTAAGCCCAAGTTCAATACCCAAGACTCCAGAACTTCTATGTCTGTGACATGTCTCTTTGTTACTTAGGAAAACCATAGAACAGGGAGCAAAAAAAAAAAAAACCTTTCAGGTACATTTATGCATCCAGCCCCTAAGGCAGACTTTTAAATTCACCCAAATTAGATATAGATGCACATACTTACAATTCTATAACACACTGCACAGAAGAAGTAGGGAAATAATAATTTTTTTCAATTTGACAGACCAAAAAAAATCAAGAAACATCTAATTTAGGCTGAAGCAAAACTTTCATATATAAGCTTTTTAAATTAGAAAATACAAAAAATAAGCCTGAAAGTGTCACAGCTAGTATGGTGTATTTGAAATTAAATGTTGGGGGTTTTTTCTCATTTTCAGATTAACTCTTTTTACAATATTTTTATTTTTTCTAGATGGATGCCAAATTACAAAGAAGAAAAAAATTCTCATTTTATACACTAAGCAGAAATGTTTTAACATTTCTAGAAGTCTAAATTTCAAACCAAATTTTCATATTTGACATTTTTTGATGAGGCTTATCTAACTTCTTGTAGAGAAAGACAAGTAAATTAATTCAGTCTCATTTTGTGAATAGTACTGGTCCCTCTCACTCTATATAACTTGGTGAATTCACTACTCATCAGCAGAATATATCAACTTGTTTTCTGCATCACTTTTCTGATAAAACTGTGCAGTCAAACTATAAATAAGTTTGAAGTTACATATTCCTGTGGAAATGGTTAACAATATGAAATTTTAACAAATTATTACCCAAAGAAATCAGACATAAATGAAACACTGTACAACTAGAATTCCTGTTCATTATAATGGATTTACTATTCAGAGATATTTTAGTCATAGAATCATAGAATGGTTTGGGTTGGAAGGGACCTAAAAGATCATCTAGTTCCAACCCTGCTGCCGTGAGCAGGGACATCTTCTACTAGATCAGGTTGCTCAAAGAAAGAGTCATAGAAATTAGTCATAGAAAGAGAAGTTATCTATGAAGAACCTTTTCATTTTCAGGAATTACATTTTGAATAACAGAGTAAAAAAATATCATGCTTGCCAAATACATAGCAGTTTTTGATCTCAGGGCTTGTCTCTTTTCTCACTTGATAAAATAAAAGCAATAAATTTATTTATATAAGATTATGTGAAAATAAGCTCACAGGGCAGCCTGCTGCATTTTGCATGATTCAACTTTGATTCCATGGGCATCTTTTTTTTCCTTCAAGCATTATTTATGCAGTCTGTTTAGTTTGTTTTACAGGCATGGCAGCATTCATAGGGTAGACCTATTGAACCAAACTGTAATAGATGTAATACATCAATACATTTGAGCTGAACAGCTTTAATTAGGCCTTCCCGGTCATTCCATCAATTCAGTGGAGTACCACTGGGATTTGGATAACACCATGCCTTCTGTAGTGCATGAGAATTACAGCACTCCTGCCCTGCTCTGCCAGTCACATTACAAGGTTAGACAATAGACATTATTTCACACAGTAACGTATTTGAATTCCAGAACATAAATTCACCCTTAAAGTAATATCTTTGAGACCCTAAAATTTTTCCAACCTTAATATAAATTTTAAATTCAAGCTATCATGAAATTTCCTGCCACAATGTTGTTGTTGCTCAGCAGCAAATTAAAGGTGTGCTTTACTTGAAGATTTATGCTTGTCAAATTTAACAAATGTATTTGTTGCATTTTTCTGGCAGATAAGATCTACTAGAACTTTCAGACATTACAAACTCCAAAGAATGCTGCTCTGCTACTGTAATAGCTCTCTTGGTTTGTTCTTCATTTGAGATCTATTTGTCGCATTATATAGAATTTTTAACAACGCTAAAGTAGATAACTTATTCACATGTATTAACTTTCTATCAGGATCAAATATTCATGTTTAGAATCTATTTGACTATCTGCAATAGGCATTGTTCCTTAGGTTCTTTTTTAGTTTGCTTGCTTGTTTACTAAATGAAGAGAAAAAAAACCCAAAAAAACCAACTTCATCGGAATAAAAGTAATTTCATTACAATAATAAATGTTTATATAAAAAATGTAGGTGGCTATGCTATTGCAACTTTTAGACTTTTGACCTTTTCTTTTTACTGGACAACAAAATAGTAATATATTTTTTCATACACTTTCCATGGAAATGAACTGTCAAATTCTGAAATGGATTTCCAGCACATCAAGGGACAGAGGTATAAAGACAACAAGCAGAAAAGAATAAATGTTTGTAAATACAGAAAGTAATTTGCTAAGCTGCATTTGGAAATGATTGTAGATGGTGAAGAAGATACTGACTGGGACCATAATTCTCTTTAGGCACATCTACATATAAGGCAGAGACGTTAATGTGAACAGGGTCGAACATGCTTCATTTACCTTTCCTTTAACTAGTTCAGGGACCCTCAGTGATGAAACTTTCTTGCTACTGGCTTAAATCTGAGCTTCAAAGTACACTGTGCGTTGAAGTCTGTAACACAATGACTGTGTGCTGTCTGTCCCCAAAGCAAAGATAACTTCATTATCCCCTACAGAATCTGAAATTTCTCCTATAATTGCAATGGAAATATAAGAATATCATAGTTAATTTGTTCCGATATTAAAAACAAAACAAAACAAAACAAAACAAAACCAAAACTATTGGACAGAGAATAATTTAATAACAGATAATAAATTCAGTTCTTATCATATTTCCTTCTCTCACATGGAAAGCGTGTAAGCTGTGCAAGTGCTCTTAATTAAAATAAATAAAAACAAAAGGACAGAGAATCTGAGCTAATTATCTCAACACTGTTCATATTAGGCAATAATAACTGGGTATCATTTCACTTGACCATAAAGATTACAAAATTGACTAATTAGAAAGTGAGTTATATTAGATGAAACAGACTGTCTATCCTGGTCACACAGCCTCCTAACCTACTCAGGATACTTTATTTAAGCACAAAGGACACATTACAGAATCACTGAAAAAAAGAATGATTCAGGTCAGAAGGAACCTCTGGGTGAATATTTCCTCATGTTCAGATGGAACCTCTTGTGTTTCAGTTTGTGTCCTTTGCCTCTGGTTCTGTCACTGGGCACTACTGAAAAGAGTATAGATCTATCTTTCAACTGTTTCTTCAGGTATTTATATAAATAAATAAGATGTCCCAAGCCTTCTCTGCTCTAGGCTCAAGAGTCTATCAGCCTTTCCTATGCAGAAAGGACAAGTAGCTCAACATGAACCAGCAATGCACATTCACTGCCCAGAAGACCAACCGTATCCTGGGCTGCATCAAGAGAAGCATGGCCAGAAGGTCGAAGGAGTTGATTCTCCCCCTCTGCTCTGCTCTCATGAGACCCCACCTGGGGTACTGCATCCAGTTCTGGGGCCCCCAAATTAAGAAGGTCATGGGCCTGCTGGAACAAGTCCAGAGTAGGACCACGAGAATGATCAGAGACTGGAACACCTCTCCTATGAGGACAGGTTGAGAGAGTTCAGCCTGGAGAAGAGAACACTCCAGGAAGACCTTATAGCAGCCTTCCGGTACCTGAAGGGGATCTACAAAAAGGATGGGGAGGTGCTTTTTATAGGGGCAGGTAGTGATAAAACAAGAGGTAATGGCTTTAAACTGGAAAAGGTTAGATTTAGAATAGATATTAGAAAGAAATTCTTTTCTATGAGGGTGGCAAGAGACTGGAACAGGTTGGATGGGGCCCTAGGCAGCCTGATCTAGTGGTTGACAACCCTGTCCACAGCACGGGGGTTGGAACTAGATTATCTTTAAGGTCCTTACTAACCCAAACTGCCGTTCTATTATTCTATGATTCTATTATTTTCTTTTCCTTAATGTGCCTGGAAGTGGTTTCTAGGGTTAGCTGCTTGTGTTGGGTTTGTGGCCGGGGGGGTGGGGAGGAGGGTGGGTTTTATGGTAGTGGGGGAAGGGACACCTTGTGAGAATGAAAAGTTCCCCTGGCTCTAAGGCAGAGACCCCCCCAGCTCTAGGCTGGGCCAATGAACACTAGAGAAACACCTCTGCGAATCCATATTCATGAGGTGAAGGAGTGTCCTGAAAAGAAAAAGGTGGAGTGAACCTGGAGAGGTCGTTGACCTAAAGATGACCATTGGCCTAAACAAAGGACAGACAGACAGAGAAAGAACTTCATTGCCAGAGGAAAAGACAAAGACCCAAACCCAGTTCAACCAAATGGAATAGGAGAAGGCAAAGTCCTCTGCAGCCCATGGAGATTCAATGGCAGAGCAGAGACCCACTTGTAGGCCATGGAGGACTCCATGCTGGAGCAGAAAAACTGATCCAGAGGGCAAGTGTGACTGGAATTGTGACACCAAGAACCGCTCGCTGCCAGAGCAGGAGTGGACCCCAAGAGTCGGGGGTGAGTCTGCAGCCCATGGATGTCCCCATGCCAGAGCCAGGAGCTGAGCCTGAAGTGGTCCATGACTCCTTGGGAAGCTTGCTTTGGAACACTCCGTTCCTGGACTTCCATGCTGGGAAAAGCAGCAGAGATGAACTGACTGAACCCTCATTCCCTGTACCCTGTGCTGCTTGGGGTGGAAGGTAGAGAAATCAGGAGCAAAGAGATTTGAGTCCGGGAAAAAGGGAGGGGTGGGGAGAAGGTGTTGTAAGATGTGGTTGTTATGTCTACTCAGATGATTTGCAACAGATTAAATGGATTTTTCTTCCCCAAGTTTGAGTCTGGGGGAGGGAGAGAGGCAGGCTGCAGAGGGGGCTTCTGTAAGAAGCTGCCAGAAGTTTGCCCCACGTCCAACGAGCCAGACCCAGCCAGCTCCAAGATAGACTCGCCACTGGCTAAGTCTGAGCCCATCAGCAACAGTGGTAGTGCCTCTGCAATAACATATATAAGAAGAAGCAAAAACTGCTGTGCAACAGCAACTGGGACAGAGGAGTCAAAATATGTGATATAAGCAACTCAGCAGACACCAAGGTCAGTGAAGAAGGAGAAGGAGGAGGTGCTAGAGCAGAGATTCACCTGCAGACTGTGATAAAGACCATGATGATTCAGGTTGTCTCCCTACAGCCCATGGAAGTCCACAGTACAGCAGATATCCATTCTACAGTCTGTGGAGGACCCTACACCAGAGAAGGTGGATGTGTCCTGAAGGAAACTGAGACCCTGTGGAGAGCTCATGCTGGAGCAGGCTCCTGGCAGGACTTGTGACCTCATGGAAGGATCCCACATAGAAGTAGGTTTTCTGGCAGGACTTGTTACCCCATGGGGGGCCCACAGTGGAGCAGTCTGTTTCTGAAAGCCTACAGCCCATGGAAAGGACTCATGCTAAAGCAGTTCATTAAGAACTACAGACCATATGGGAAGGACCCATACTGGAGAAGTTCACAAAGACTGTTTCCTGCAGTTGGCAACCCACGTTGGAGCAGG